>NC_087200.1:193035363-193164988 GCF_015104395.2 Macrobrachium nipponense | reverse complement strand
GCTTGAATTACTGTGAAATCTTCCTTTTCACTTATGTTTAGGTTTAACTGAGATGGGAATCAGCAATTTCATCCAATCTATAGCTATTCTTGAGCTTTCCGTTGGTAGTGTAAAATTGGTAGACAGTACATATTTCCTCCATCAGTAAGACTTCTCAGTCATTGCAGGATAGAAGTCTGGAGTTTGTTTTCTATTACACAGCAGTCTGAACTAGTTTCTATTATTAGACTTGCTGCATGTAGAACTGCTGTTCAGCCAGATTGCAGCCTTTACTGTGACTTACAGTGTTGTCCATTAATTTTAATCGATTTGTTATAGTATATTATTCAACCAAAGTTTTCTCTTTCTTTGGGGTCATACTTGATAGGTTTATTGTCTTTCTATCAAGTTTTGTATTACGCATTGTCCAGTACGTATACTTTTACTTGAATAATGAGAACGTGTGATGTACTGATCTTTATAGCATAAACAAATTAAGATGTCTGTATTTCTGAAACATGTAAATTATTTCATGAATATATAGATATAGTATATACTATATATGTTTATATCTAAATACATAATTATATAATATATATCTTATATATATATATGTCATATATATATATAATATATATATATATATATAGTATATCATATAATATATATTATATATATATATATATGTATATATATATATATATATATACACACACACACACATATATATATATATATATATACTATATATATATATATATTACGTATACATATATATATATATATATATATATATATATATATATATATATATATATATATATATATATATATATATATATATATATATATATATATACGTATACATATATATATATATATATATATATATATATATATATATATATATATATATATATTATATATATATATATATATATATATATATATATATATATATATATATATATATATATATATATATATATATATATATATATATATATATATATATATATATATATATATATATATATATATATATATATATATATATATATATATATATATATAATATACTATATATATGCAGGCCTTTAGGCTTAGTTTTTGTTTGCTAGAATTCCTCAGACATGCCCTGTGATGCATTTGTTTCTAAGTCAAAATCATGAATTAGATATTTATCTTTTATGACAAATTTCGAATTGAAAGCTTTTTAATGACTGCCGATGCAATTTGTCTGGTTGGACCAAGACTTAATGAGCATATTTCTTTTACACATAGCTAACCTTACGGACATTGATGTGGGTTTGCTTTATGAAGGAACAGTCGCCTCATGTGAATACATTAAGCCAGCAATCGAACATGAAATCACAGTTACGCAAGGATAAACATTTTGCCCAAATCATTGTTATTTCTCTTAATCTAGTCTTTTTTTCTAATACAAATTTTTCTTCTTTTTTCATTGTTCATACTTCATCATCCTTCATTCATTATTATAGGTATCCTTGTTATTAGTAATAACCTAACCTTATCCTTGGTTAGTGATATAGAAAAGCTATATAGTACTATGCCTACAGCATTCAAAATTTTGAATGCATGCAATACATAAACTTGTACACTAATTTGAAAATGTCAAAGGAAGGATGTGATGTGTAATTTATTACAGGTAACAAAGTACTTGCTATTATAAAATTAATTTCTCAATTTGTTTTAGTTTAATAATCTGACTGTGGTAATAATGAAAGAATTGGAAGTATGAAGGTACCTTTAAATATTGCTTATAGTTTTCTTACCATAATGGTGTACTGTAGTAAATTATTATACCACACTCACTGGTAGTTACAGGTCACAAATTTGTGTTAAATGAATAATTCTATGAGCTGATGAGGAAGCATATTGCGCTTTTGTTCAGTACTTTTGTAATTAAATGATGTGGCCTGTTGATGCATGTGTGTTAATGTCAGGGTTGCAGTCAAAATGCAAGGAAAATCTGCTGTTTAAGGTCATCCTTCAAAGAACATATTATTAAAGCTTCTTTAAGTCATGTGATATTCTCTTCACTCAGATTTTATTGTAAATTAAACTTTAAAATGAATAATAATGTATGTAATGACCTTAAGGATGAAAAACTAATTGTTTTAGAGCTCATTTGTTTGTGTTATAACTCAGTTGAAGAGAAGTATGATCAGAAGTATTCCATTTTCAATTAAGTGTTTGTTGTTGCTGGCTTTTTGTTCTCGATTCCTTTGGTAAGTATTTTAATAATTATAGTTGTAACTTGAAAGTATTTGTTATATAATTACCAATTACATATTTTAAGGTACCTGTACTAAATTATGACCAAATTTGTTGAGATGCTTATGTCATAGTACAGCAAGTTATCTACTTTTATTAATGAAAGTGTTAGTAGAGTTCAATATATTTGTTATTGTGTTAATTTTTAAAGAAGTAATGCTCACAAAGATTGTGCCAAAGAATAGAAGTATAGTACTAGTTTTATTATTTTATACCATCTTCTTATATGACCGTTGCGTGAGTTACATATTTAATTAACCCTAGCAGATCATAGAAATCATTGAATTCTCTCATTTTTTGGTGTAATCTGTATAATCCTGAAATGTTAGAAAAGAGTAGCAAAAATAGGGGAAAAAATTTAACCTTTTGTAGGGAGGCTGTGAGTATGTATGTACAGTTACAATGAATGTTTAACTACATAGCTTACAGATTTATATCAGTGCTTAAGGTGATTGCTGTTTGCCCAGTAACCAGATGATATGTTGAAAACATTATTTCAATGTTATTTCAGTTAGTAGTTGATCATATTTTTTAATCACAGTAACCCCAGAAGAAAATCCTTGTTATGTCAGGAGTTGGAGGTTTCATACTAAAGAGAATACAGTATAGTGCTTTTTCATTACTTATGTTCCATTATAGGACAACACACAAACTGAAGTACTTACACATGACTGTATCATGTTTCATATCCTTCAGGTGCCAACTTTCAGTTTAATGTATTCCATGATTAGGTTGGAAATGCATACTAATATCAAAACTTATGCATTAGAAACACTGATATTTATTATGATATCAGTACATATAGATATTAGTATAGATTCTGATAGTAAAACATTTAGATCATTTGGTTGGTCTATTTTTCAGACAGAACAACAGATAGCACAAAATAGTTCTGTATCATAGATTTTTCTATCAGTAACTCCATTTTGAGGCGAAGTAATACAGTACGTATTAGCTTCAAAATTAAGTTATATATTAAAAGTTACGCAAGTGTCTGGTTTCTGTCTAGCCCCAAAAGGAGAAAAATATCGCATGAAAGCATTACGTACTGTAATACAGTACACTAATTAATTTTTTTTTATTCACAAAAATTTTCAGGGAACCAAGATTCAGAAATATCTATTACACAGTTGTAAAGTATTTTTGTTTAATCATATATCTTTATTCTTAACTATGGAATGTTTCAAGATTTATGGAAAAGATGACATATTATTAAGAATAGTTTAAATTAAATTTATATATTTATGCTGTTCATCACTGATAGCATAACACAAAGTTTACATTCTCTTTGATATTTTATAAGTGTTGTGGTGATTATACCAGTCAGTTGTATCTGTTTATGTCATACATATGTACCTTAATTTAGGCATGATGCCTGGTACTGGGACCCAAGGGACTCGTGTGGTGATTAAGTCTAAGCAGGTTAAACCGTAGGAAATGCAAATTAACCTTCAAGTGAATTCAGCAGCATGTTACTTGTGTAGCTGTTGTTATTCTTGATGTTTTTAGTTTTATTTACCAGACACCTTGAAACCTTTTGAATTCTGTCCACATAGTATATCACTTCTAGAAATTGGAATATAGCAGAAAAGGATGGTAGGTACTGGTAAATAACAATGATTAATTTTGATAATCCTTTTTAATTAAAAATTGCTGTATAATTAGATCTATACAAAGGTTTTAGATCCTCATATTGTTTACCCAAAACAATCAAGAGGATTGTTTTGAAAGGTCTCAATATTATGACATTGGATGTTTCACAGTCATAATTAAAATCCATTTTATACTTGCATTTTCATCTTTCCAAATGGAGTTTTCTAAAAAAGTTTTTTGAATTATTAGTTGTTTAGCTATGTGAATCCCGTTGCTTTTCGGGTGTCAAGGTTATATAGTTATACAATACACTTTTGTTGTACAGTTGGAGATACTCTTTAGTTTAGAGGAATTTCAGTTATTTTTTCACTGTTTTTTAGATTCTGCTTATTGTAAGGTGTTTTATTGTACATCATAAATGTGCCAAATATTACATTATGAATTCTTTTCAAAGGTATGAGAGTTGATTGTGTAGTTGTCTATTACTAATAAAGCCTAAAAAGTATAAGACATTACTGCATCTCTATTGCTATGAAATTGTTGTTATATCTATAATTATTTCCTGTTCCCTGTTAAACAGTTCATATTGAACTGATCACCATATGTACTTCCTGTCCCTCTGACCTCAAAGATGCACCCCAGTTTTGACTAACAAATTTTGAAAAAAAATCTTTTACTGCATAATAAGTTTACTAAACCCAAAGTTTAATATTTAGCTTTCCAGTAGGTACAACTACCCACAGTAGAGCTATATCTATGCTAAGGTTCTCCAATTCAAAAATTCATTGTTTGCTGCTGTTGTGGTTTTTATCTTCACTGGAGTATCAGTATCATTACCAACAATAATAACAACAACAATAACGTGTGGGTTTAGAATCATAATACGATATGTCCTGGTGCTGATCATTAGAGTTCTTTACATTACTTTGTTTTGGTACTATGCTGTGTCCATTTAGCTCTCTCAATGCAATGGGGTTTTTTGCCTAATTTTATTCTAAAGTGGAGGCAGTCCCCAGGTTAAGAGAGAGATCTGTTTGCACGGAAAGTTGCAGGTCAAAATTCAGTGTAAGTCTGAACCATAAATAATCAGCAGCATAATGTTGGGTTTTCTGCTTTATGTCGGAGCTACAGTAACGGTGAGTTTTAGTTGTTAATGTTGGAACTGCATCATAACTCCGGTTTTTCGGTATTATGTCAGAACCAGATTTTTTATGAATATAGTATTTTTGAATAGTCTCATAAGATCAGAAGGGCATAGGTCAAGACCATTGTAAACCAGGGACAGCCTACTTTGTTTTTGTGTTTTTCAAGTTCGTTGATTTTTATATATAACAAGCTTTTCTGAGGTTGACATACCGACAAACTGAAATACCTGAACCGAAAACCAAGTAATACATAGGAAGAGGTTTTCTTGGCCAAGAAATATCACCTGAAGACTGTTCCTCAACCAATCTGTCCCTGGAATGGAAGCCTTTTAACTCAAATTTAACAAACCTAACATTGAGAAATTATACAAAATAGTAATGTAAACAATGTAAATTGTTGAAGTAACTGCAAATTTGTTCTTACGTTACCTGTAACTGGGAGAGTTGATGGAATGTATGGTGGGTGGTGGGAAAGGTTCACCATAGCCTTTCATGGTCCTGAGATTGAGTTCCTGTGCCTTAGGGTAGGATCAGGCATTTTACTTCTATTTTTGCTCACTTTACTGCTTTTCCAAAAGTAGGACAGACTGGTAAGAAAACAAAAGTTGTATGGTGGATTATCAAACTCCTTTACCAAGTTTTTTCCTTCTTGGCTTTTTACAATTACTAAATCTGTCCCAACTACATTCCCCAAGTTGTTATGGCAAACCTGGGAGGTTTCTTTTTTCCTTACTAGGTAACCCAGCTCCACTTTGTCAACAAATTGCTTCCGGTACTTTTTGTAGTAACATAGTCGTTACTTTTTTCATACTTTTTATGAAATTATTGTAAATAATGTAAATGCTGTTGTTGATGATATTGTTTGATGTTTTATTGTTTTACAATTTTCTTTTGTTATGAATCTGTATTTATTAGTTTTTCTTCTAATTTCATGTTGATTTTAATTCTTTCAGGAGACATTGAGCTGTACTCAGTCTTGCTACTCATTACTGTAAGAAAAATTGCAGAGCATCAAATATTTGAGACTTCAGGTCAAATTTTCTTGATCTCCAGAATTGTGCCCATAACTATGATTCGATGATTTTATCTGAGACACCTGTAAGTAGTAACAAGTCAAGGGTTGAATTTTTACTCCCAGGGTTTGATGGGCCTGACTTTATTTATTATTGCAACATCCCACATGCACAAATTATGGATGTTTACAGTAAGTCCTGATGACTTATTTATCATCAGAAAGACTTTTAAGTGTATGTAGTTGCCATGAAGTTACGTATTTGTTTTACGATTTTCAATCAGCTCTACAATATTTATGTATTTGCTGTTTACTGCAATCCAAATATTGGCAATTCTAAATGACTGTCTCTTGGAGAGGATTAGTTAGGCTCAGTCATGGGATTCAAAAGCTTCATTTGTTAATTGTGGAGACTGCAATGCAAAGAATAGCAAATGGTTCAATTCAGATACACAGATCAACATGGCTGGCTTGTGTATCCACTGATTTTGTACGGCTAATTAAGGAACCCACATATATTTCAGGTAACAGATTAGACTTCTTTATTCATAGATGTTCCAGCTATTGTTAAGTCCAAGGATTGATTGCGAGTACAGGCATTAGCGAAGAACTTGGTGATTTATGACACTTATGGAGCCGATAACCGGTTAATGGCTCCTCTGTTAGGTATATTATGGTGCCATATCTCTATTATCAGCACCTTACACTGATAACTGAAATTCGGCGTGTTATGGCACCATAAATCGCTGGTCTAGCCCATAAAACCGGATCGCCATTAATAGAATCCACCAGTAACCAGGGACTGCCATTGGCACTTCCGACCATTGTGCGATTTGAGATGGACATATATCTGTCAGTCAGAGATGGATATATCTGCCATCATTGTAAAAGTGGTCTGTCTGAAGTCTAGAGCCAACTGGAATTGAAATATTGATACCTGTGAGGCACATGATATTTCAGATGCTATAAGAGCTCCTGATCCCAAAGTTAAACAAAAAGCTGATGGCTATTTATTAAGGTTTGTCCCTAGAAAGGTTATCAAGATTAGTACAGTGACCAGCCACAGTCTGGTGATACATGTACATAAGCTTAACATGATAAACAGACCAAATTTAACACATGGAGATGTAAACGTTTGCATGTGAAATTACACCATTTTTGTTCAGTCTTGCCATGCTACGAGAGATTACAATAATTCCTTAAAGAGGAAACTGGGAGGAACTCTGCCTCATCTGCAGTAGACCAGGTTGGCATCGTCTATCTTTGGGTCAGGGTTGTCTTCCATTCCACCACTACTAACAGATGATGATAGACTGGTTACTGGAGAAGCCTGAACTGCATGTTCATGTTTTTGAAGCTAAACAATCGGCTGAAGATGTCCCTCTCCCTGATACTTGTCATCTGAACCTAAGCTTACAAAATTTGCATTTCACTTAAGACATGTTGAGAAAATTATTGATAATCTTAATAGCTGGGATGGGAAAGATCCTGATGGTTTTTTTCCCTTTGTATTTTAAGGTTTCTAGTGAAATGTCTCCCAAGAGTAGCAGATTCTTTAGATTTTATGTCAGTGTAGACTCTTTGTAAATGAGTATGTACAGTAAAAGCTTAGTAATAAAGTGCTTGTTCCAAAGAGTGGCATATCTACAGGCAGCAGTAACCATAGGCAAATTTCTATTTTCCTTGTGCTCTCCAAAATTGTATAAAAACTTTTTTTTAACCCACTATGCAAGTAATATGTGGTGTCTAAAGGGTTGTTAGCTGATAGTCAATATGCATATAGGAAGCAGTTGGTGCCTGGGATGCTTTTTTAGATTTTTTTAGATTTGACATCCCATTCTACAAGAGAACCTTGATAAAGGTTTTGAGTGTAGAGTAATTCAAATAGGATTTAGTGCTGCTTTTGATTTATTAAATCACAAGGTACTTATGTATTTATAAACTTCAGAATCTTTGGGTGGGTGGATATGTTGTAGGATTACTTCAAGAAGTCTGACAGAAAGGCAGCAGCAAGTTGGTGTCGATGGGATCTTTACTAAACCAAGACATTTTGTGTATGGAGTTTCACAGGGGAGTGCTTTTGGCTCACTGTTATTTTTAGTGTACTATATTAGTATATTATGGTTGTTGGCATGGACAATAAGATTGTTTAGTATGCCGATGATTCAACACTTGTTGTTTTACTTGTTCAAGACTTATTCATTCACCATCTTTCTAGAAGTCCACATTCCTGCCAGTTGTTGCATCTTTCAGATGAAGAGTGAGCTACATGCATTTTGCTTTTTTGTGCGGCCTTTTTTAGCAGTAACTGGTCTTCATTTAGCTTATCATCTCCTCCTGACTTTTATCTCCAAGACTGGTGGTCAAGATCACACCATTTCCCCACTTTCCAACCTAACCTTATTATCTGCTGATGCAAGTGATCCTCTCTGCTCAGTGAGAGCCTTCCATCACCAACTGCAGAGTTTAAACCTTAGAAAGTGTCAGTGAATCAGCAGAGGAGGCAAAACTCCGTAAATATACTGTATACATTATCCTTCCGGCAGAAGCAAATGACATGTCCTTCATGCAAGTGCATAGGTGTCTGAAGACAGGGCTGGCCAATTTGGTAGTGTGTTCATGAGATCTGGGTCTTCTTAATGTATAGTACTTGCTCCCTTCAGTGGGAATATCAAGTTCAAGGTTATTTTAGATGCATGTATGTAGATATGTCAGCCCAGCTATGGATATTTACCTGTGGAACATTAGGCACAAGGGGATGAGGTTGTTTTATCCCCCATCCATTCACAAGAGATGTAGCCTGACTAGTTACAAGCTTCCACATTGCACCTCATTGCTGGCTGATTTCTGCACCTCGTTGACTTGACAATTCTGATGTTACCTCACTCTGAAGGTTTTTTATTTATATTATCCCATAGATTACCTTGAACACTTCATTCCTAGCCTATTTCTTCTGCAAATGCTTCATTGGACTCATCAGACCTTTGCAGAATTTGGAACAAGTTCTTGTCTCCCACCGAAATAGCAATTCAGGCTATTTATAATTGTTGTCTTGAAGCAAAATAAGTTTTTACAAAATACACCTAATTTTTCATGCAAATCCACTAATCATAAAAATTATGTGTTTTGAAAAATTGAATATTATATATGTTTTTTACTATTGCAGTTGAGTGTCCAGACCATACAGCTGTATAGACAGTTGGGGCTGGATAGTAGTACAAGTACCATCTGATTTACAACCTGCTCGATATACAGCCATTCATACTTACATCCATACTTCTGGCACAGGGGCTGGGCGGGCTGATGCAGAAGAGTACATGCCATATGACAGTTGATCACTGAGTTACTTGGCATCATGCCATTTTAGGAGACCCCTCTCAGCACTCAGGCAGCCTGAGTTTTAGTTACCATGCCCTATCAGCAGCATCATACAGTATTAACTGAACTGTAGACTGAATTGCAAACCAATTTAGCTAAATCAACTTCCAACATGAATGCAAGAGCTAACCCTGTTGTAATTCTATGCCTATCTGTACATAATATACATTACATAAATGATTAAAATTTATCACACCCCCATACAACTTGCAGTGGGTGTTGGGGCTTCCATCTTGGGAAGGATTCCCTCCTCCCCAAGTGGACATTTCTGCTTCCCCTTCTTCCAGACCTATTCCTCTTATTTTGTCATCTATTGATGCCTTGTCTCCTTCATTTTCTTCTGTTGGTTTGTCTTTGGAAGTATCTGGAGTTGCTTAGGGTGATTTTATGTATAATGTTGCCCCATCTCAATCAGGGAGAGGAGAGGCAGCACCATCTTGTTACTGTCTTAGCAAGTTTGCAATTTCAAATATTGATTTGGACATGTTGAAACACTTGTGTATTTTGATATATTAAGAGATTTCAATATGTTTTATTTTTATCTCTTCAGAGATATATCTGCTTATACTGCATAGTAGGCCTAGGTGTGGAGTTTTCCTCCCTTTACAGTGGACCCCCATATTTGCGTTCTCCGAATTCGCTGACTCACACATTCGCGGATTTCTATTGGGAATGTTTCCCCACATTATTCACGGAAAATTCGCATATACGCAGTATTGTTATATGAGAAATATCCACAAATTCTTGGTTTAACTTATCAATTTCATCATAAGATGCATTTTTTGTGATACAACTATTTAAAAAATTCAAGTACTTATAAACATTTTTAGTGGGTTTTTCTTGAGTTTTAACTAACAAAATAGGCTGTTTTCAATGTTTTTAAAGGGGTTCTCACTATTCATGGGGGGGTCTGGTACACATCCCCCACAAATATGGGGGACCACTGTATATCATTGTTGTTATTTTGTTTTTTAGATACAATGTTTTGATTCTAACTATACACAATTTCTGGGAACATGGTAATGTTTTAAGTCTTTCAGATTTTGTGTGGATCGAGATGATCGAGACATTATGGGTTCATGTTGCAGCCGAGGCTTTCGTGCAAGGATTCGTCTTACTTATCATAGCAAGTCTTCCTCCACTTCCTCAAGAAAATTAATGGCTCAAGTTCTACCATTGCGTTGCCCCAGACTACATGCTGAGGACCAGTCAGAATTTACTGTCTTGTTTGTGGGGGGGGGGGGGGGGGTGGTGGGGACGGGGGGGGGGGGGGTGACGTCGTGTCGTATGGCTAACTCCCTTCCCTTAGATATGAATATATTTCTTTTTCTTTCTCTGAGGGTGTGAACTTTCTTCCTATTCTGAGGGGGAAGGCATATTACGTATTTGTTTCTTTTCAGGCCCTAAAGTTCAGAACTTTTTTTGCCTCTGGACTTCCCAGTCTTTTTGCACGACAGTTGTCACCACTGCTGCTTGTCTTGAAGTCGGATGGTAGAGTGTTCTGCTCAGATCCTGGGAGCTCCTCTACATTCTCTTAACTCTCCCAGTTTTGCCACTTCACGTATTAGTGCACCTCATCCAACTTGTTGGTTCTGTGGTGGAAGTTTGGAACCCAGCGAGATCCGACAGCAGTGTGTTCCTTTCACCTCTGGGGTCTGAGGGGACGATGCCATTTTCTTCTTTTCTGGACTCTGATGCACAGTTTTCGTCGTCATTCAGGGGTACCGGTCCTAGATGGACAGCATCTGCTTGTATGGCGTCTCGTCTCCCTTCCGATGTTGTGTCATCCGATACACTTCGCTTTGGTTCCCATTTTGTCATATATGAAACAAACTTATCATCATATTTTATTTGAATATAAAGGCAATCCCCGGTTATTGGCGGGGGTTCCGTTATTGGCTGGGGTTCTATTTTCGGTGGGATGCTGATAAGTGAAAATCGCCATTAACTGATACTCGGCAATTTATGGCGCCAATTTTTGGTTAATGGTGCCTCTGTTAGGTATGTTATGGCGCCGTAACTTGCTGATAACCGAAACTTGGCCCTTATGGTGCCATAAATGACCGATTTTATGGTGCTAGATAAGCCCCATAAAACCAGATCGCCATTAACCGAGACTGCCGATAACTGAGGACTGCCTGTACGATTAAGCCTGCTCTGACGCGTAGTAATTTCTGCTGTTGTAAGTCATTTGCTCCTGTGATGTCATGAATTGGATTGTGATGTCATGACTAGTTCTTATGATGACATAGTTTCGATTGATCCACTCACCTTTTCGAGAGAAGTACAACCTGTCTTCTGCTATCTCAGACATTGGGGGTTTTGGGAATTCTTTGTTGTTTCTTCACACCTATACATGTACTGTGGTGAGGCTTTCCGATTTCAATAGAAGTTGAAGAAGAGCATCCTTTTGCCGTAGTCATCTCCACCTTCTTCTATTGTTGCTCTCCCTTGTCTATGGACTGGGGGTTGTTTTGTTATGTTCCATGAAGATGAACAGACATACGTCAGTTACATGCAGTTATTCTTCCAGTCACCCTTTTGGCCTTGCTCCTCAGCACCTCTTGTCTCTTTGGAAAGATAGTGTTTGACATTCAAGATTGCACAGCCTCAGATGCAACTATAAAGCTGTAGATCAACACTGACATATGTCCATATGTTGACACGGCTGTCCTTTTGGGGAGAGGGAGTTGTCTCAAGATGGAGTGTCTGGGAATGGACTGTCGACCTTGACCATGCCCTTACAACACGTCTGTACAATGCTTTTGGTCAATGTATTTTCCGTATCATCTACATACGAATAATTGAGAGCAATCTACCAACTTTTACATCCCTCATAATGTAAGTTGGTGAGGTTTTTCTCTAGGAATCAAATATTTCTAATCATACAAGGGGTTTTCCTGGTGCAATTATAATTATTTTCTAATTCCATAGATTGATGGATCTGACCTACTCCTCAACAGGTCAGGTCAGGTTAGGCACTAGTCTACTAGGCCATGAAAGGCTACCGGAACATCTCTGGATTTTTTTGGCTAAAGACAGATGAGGAAGTGTCTCTTGTTTTTCAGGAAGTTAGTGGGATTAGGTTTGGTGACTTACTTAGCCTAGCCTCAGTAGTTGAGTTATTAGCCTAGCCTAGCTAGTTTGGATGTATCTTTATCAAACATGCTCCTCAATATCCTGGAGCATGTTCTTCTGATTCATGACTTCTACAAGAGGATGATTTTCCCATTTTTCAACGAGCTTGGGATTGGGTTAAGTTAGGTTGGGTACAATTCCTAACCTAGCCTAGTCTAACCATATTGGTTCTGTGCCGTAATATCTTAGTTCTTGTCTCTATAAGAATTAATATCAGTCTTAAACTTTATGTAATGTTGCTCAGGAACGGCACCATGGTTGTTCTTTAGTCAAGAAGAGCGGGCCGGTTGGTGCCCTATCATCGTAGGACATTCCCTCTGTTGAGTAGCCAAGTATATCTTAGTTTTACTAGACCACTGAGCTGATTAACAGCTCTCCTAGGGCTGGTCCCAAGGATTAGATATTTTTACGTGGCCAGGAACCAATTGGTTACCTAGCAATGGGACCTACAGTTTATTGTGGAATCCGAACCACATTATATCGAGAAATTAATTTCTATCACCAGAAATAAATTCCTCTGATTCCACGTTGGCAGAGCCATCTGTTGAGTAGCATACTGAACTTACGTCATCATAGGGATCTTCTCTTAGGACATCTCCTCTGTTTACGATGCACATTCCATTGGCGTTGCGAGGACATCTCTGTTGATGGAGTGAATTCTATTGACGGTGCACAAGTCAACAATAGCATAGTACTTAGCATGTATCTGCACAGAACATCTTATCATAGGACATCCACTGAAGGTAGCCTATCATCTCCTCTGTCTACTTTGGAAAGACCCATGTTGGATCCCTTCACTACACAGTGCAGCAGAGGTAGAGGTCTACTGTTCATTGGTCTCAAATCTGTTCCCTGTGGTGGAGGACACCCTTCAGCATACTTGGTACAACTTGTAAGTTTACGCCTTACTCTGGTGCTAAGCACTAGTCTCACTCGAGCCCCTGCATCAATCATCAGATAGGAAACTGAGTGATAACAGTTTTCCTTCTGGCCTTGGTTTCCCCAAAAAGAGTTGGAGAGCTCCATGGTCTAGATTATAATGTGCAACACAACAGAGGGTTGGGGGTCAGTAGCTTTCAAATTTGTCATGGAATTCGTGGCTAAGACTCAAAATCCCTCGGTTCACTATATTTTCCATTCCTTCCCATAAGGAGTTTGTTTACAATGACCCTTCAGAGCACTGCATTATCATCTAGGGGAAAAAAAAAAAAAAAAAGACTTGTCACCTAAAGTTTAGGTGTCTCAGACTTTTTGTTAGCACAGGTCAAGCCAAGAAAGAAGTGTCCAAGAATACCATTTGTTTTGGCCAGTACTGTGCATGCAAAAGCACATGACATCAGAGGATTAAGTTCTTCCCTGGCATTTAAGGAGAACTTGTATGTTCATAGGATTTTGAATGCTGGTTCCTGGCTTTGTCAGACACTTCCACGTCCTTCTATCTGAAGGATATTGCCCACAGGTCCTTGGACACTTTTTCCTTGGGTATGGCGGTAGCTGCTCAACAAGTCTTGTAGCTCATCCAGTGCCCCTGGTGGGACACTTCATATCTTACCCGAGATGATAGTGTGTAAGAGGAATGAGTGAGATGACTGGTCTCTTCATTCCCTTTTTTCCTTTCAGTAAATACAGGTGGTTTGAAGAATTGACACATACACTGGAATTGACTTGACACAGTCGAGTGTTGCAGTCATACTGTTACAGCACTGCTTCTCAGTAGCTTCTACTCTCTCCAGCAAAGGGAGTGAGGAGTGGTGACAAACCCCTTTCATGTGGCTGACATGGTTTGCCTTCCATATATGCAGTGAATCTGGACACGTTACATTGTATTTAAACCCAGTCGACTGGGTGTTAGATACCCACACATCTAACATCTCAGAGGCCTCAGTTCTCTTCCTTAGGAAATTCATTTTTAAGAAGAATGATCAGATGCCAAACCTAATTTTAAGACCAAAGGTTTGCTGTGCATATGAACAAATGACACATTTTAAATTAATTCAGTCACAATAACTTTTGATTATGAATGAGAAACTCCCCGTGCATGAATGACAATTTGATCAAGATTTGGTTTCTTGCTTTAAATATTTATCTGAAATATGAAATTCCTTGCTTCTCTTGGGATCTGGGCTAGTGTTCAGTAAAAAAAAAACTTGACATTTTTTTTTATACAATTTTATTTGTTTCATTCCAGATACAAAATGGAGGCAAATATATAAATCTCTGATTAAAGTTTATAATTAATGTATGCCCTGCAAAAAGCTGTTACTAACATTCCAATGCATAGCATGATGTACTCGATACACTACAGTTTTGTGGTACACTAAGATAAAAAAAACTTCATATTAAATATTTACCCAAAAAATAAGTTTTCATAGCATTCTCTTAATTGGATTGGATAAATCTGTACAATTGCAACACTGCCTCTAAATCATATGCAGTATTTTCAAGTTCATTAATTATCACACATCATTAACAAAACTGATTTCATGTTATAGATTACATTAGTCTTATGAATTATACATAGTATATATAAATTACATCTTGAAGCCCCTACTAAGCTAGAGATCACATCATGAATTGGTATATACTATAACATTTACTCTACCAACCATATTCCTTCAAGTATTACCTCTGGTTGAAAGAACCATCTTGAAATATTACCCTGCCAAATGATAAAAATTTAAATTAAACACTAGTATGTAGTATTAAACTGAACAATTTTTAATAATTTAGAATATATGTTTACATAATTTTTGGATCTAAACAGTATTTTGATTACAGTTTCCAATGGTAACAAGTTTTCTAGTATGTTCTCTCATGTAATAGACCAGAAGTCTTCAAGGATATGGTCTGTGCTGTTGCTAAACAATTAGCAAGTCACATTCACATACAACAAGACATAACATTACCATATTCAATATGATAATGAAGTATAATCAGGGTGTATTCAGTTCAAATCGCAGATTTCAACTAAGTACTGTACAAAATGAGTATGAAAAGGAAAATCATAAGTACTTAATATTGTTTAAACTGTAAATTTTTATGGAGAATGACCAATAAGAAAGCTAGCTACAAAAAAGCTAGTATATTGCATGTTGCTCAAACAAAGAAAGCTCTAATACACTGACTGAATTGCTCTAATATTAGTAAATGTAGTTGTTTGAATCACTTGCAAGTACACTGTATATAGTATGTATGTACAAAATAAAGGCTGTTGAGGATCATCTAGGGATTACACCAAGCAGCACCTCACAGGTCACTCTGGCCAGGTCCAGGAACTGCAACAAAATACAAAAAATAATTATTATTGACTTTACTAAAACAAATTGGTTTTAAGAGACAAAGAAGTTAACATGATGAACTTGCAAAGGCTACCCATGCACCTTTCAAGACAAACTATAAAAATCCCCAAAATTGTGCAGATGCCTACTAGAGAGGACATGCATTTAATGTACACAAAAAAGGATATCAAAAGGTCTTAACTCATAGGATACTTACAAGGGGAATTATGAGCAAATCCTCAACACAAGCAAGCCAGAAATGGTGACAGAGAAAGGATTATAGACTGAAGTGTGTGGTCTCAAAAAGTGGAAGAGGGTAAAAATAAGTAAGGTTGACTTAGGTTATTTTGCTGGCATCCAATATGTATTACTAGTGGAGTGTCATATAGTCATAGTTTTTGGCTCAGTATGTTCCTTGCAATTTTTCTCGACAGAAATCTTGTTCTCATGAGATGTTTAGAAACTAAAGAGTCGAGATAAAATGTCTGAGCTGTTGCCAGAATAAGTTGTAAATGATCTCAAACAACAGTTATTTGGTAAGTTATGATTTATACTGTATTATATTTGCAAAGCATATACCAAGTACTTCAGGATCTGGCTATAAGATTAGAAGTTGAATGCAATGAACAATGCTGGTGCCCAATATGCAGACAAATGTGGTATGTAATTAATTTTACCACATCAATTATGTACTTATAGAAGAAGCCATTAAACTGTATTCTACATTGAAGTAAAGGTTCTCAACAGCAAGGAAAACCTTGGCAAAGAGTTACTTTCATAACTTTGCTTTTAATGTTCATTATTCCTAACTGGATACCTGACCTGGTAGTCTGGTTTAAATAAGGTTTTAGATTATTCAGGTAAAGCACCATCATGATTTAATTTACGTACTTATTTCTTTAAATATCATTGAGACGCTAGATCTCATCAAAATTTTGCTCAGTGAATTAATTAATTAATAATAGGTGTTAGTTTTTCCAGACCTCTGAGTCTCAAGTAGACTCTTCTCGGGCTGGTTCTCAGGGATCAATCCTGAGAAAAAAAAAAAAAAAAAATAGACTTTATTTGAGAAACCCGTCTTATTTAAAAAATTTATGATTTTATTAATTGAAAAATCCCTGCTTTCCGCAAGAATATTTTTCATTTCCGAACTCCACAGATAAATAGATCTTTTTTGCTCAGTGAAATAATGAAAGTGTTAAGCCTGCTTTCTTGTGCTTTTATGGGTGTCTGTGCGTGCTTTCTAATTACTTATGGATTCCTCCATCAGATCTAAGAAGTCAGTGGAGCGTTAGCACAGGTCTTGGCCTCCGCAGGTTCCCGTGCTCACGCTTCCTAGCTTCCACTTTGACTTACCCCAAACAACTTGCAGTAGGTGTCATGCTAATTTTTGTAATGTAACCAATCCATGCCTGGAGTGCTGTTCCTGGCCTGTTGTGCAGTGGAAGAACTTCTACAAGAAGAGGGAGCATACAAGAAGAGGGAGCATCGTAAGATGTCAACACATCCATCTTGGAAAAGATTCCCTCTTCCTCAAGTGGACCTTTTTGCTACCCCTTCTTCCAGACTTATTCCTTCTGCTACCTCATCCATTGATGCCTTGTTGCCTTCCTTTTTTTCCACTGATTCGTCTTTGGAATTATTGGGAGTACTCAGGGTGATATGTTGTTTAATGCTGCCCCCTCTCTCTCAGGGGAGATGTGGTCTCTTCGGGGAGGGAGGAGGCAATACCATCTTGTTCCTTTGTTTCAGGGTCTGATTCACACAAGATCTTGTCTGTGTTGGCCTCCTTAGGCCTACCCAGGTCCCCTCCTTGGAAGGCCTGTTGTCCTATTTCACGTCTGCATGCCTTCCAGCAGCAGCTCCCCCAGTGGTGGCCCCTCCTCTCAGCCTCCACTACTTTGGGTCATGTGTGCTGCTGCCTACCAGGACACCTTCGTTAACTAAGCCTCATCCTGGGTTTCCCTTTATCTAGCCTTCAGCGAGGCCATTGACTCAGGCTAGGAGTCAGACACACTCATCACTCCCAGTGTCTTCTCTGCCCATGATGTAAGTACCAGTGATGTCACACTCCCTGCCTGTTGCTGTGACGTCACATTTAGCTTCCATCATGACGTCATCTTCGAGAGTTGCCAATCCAACAGAGGTTTTCATGCAGGCTATGATGGACAAACTGGACTCTGTTTTTCGAGAGAGGTACCGTAGTACCACTAAGAGGAAACTGTATAGATCTCCATCTTCATCCTCTTTGTCCTCATTGTCATGTTGGTCTTCATCTCCTTTGGCTTTGTCTCCCCCTCCTTGGTCTGGAGTTAGTTAGATGTTGGAGGATTGAGAACTCTGTCGCCTCACCTTCTGGGAGCCTGAGAGCTGTGTTGTCTCCTTCCCCACACAGACTCAAATCTCCCCTTCACATACGTGGAGGTGATCCCCACGTGTTCATGTGACTGTGTAAGATGATCTTCGCCCTTCTTGTTCTCAGAAGACTCTCGTTTGTTCTACGTCTCCTCAACCTGTTCGAGCTCGCCGTAAGGATGACAAGGCTCAGTTCAAGAGGTTGAAAGTGGTGGTCCCTCAGCTTATAAGTCTGGTTGCTTCGAGACCTTCAAGATGTTCTTCTCCTTTTATGAAGTCTTGTTCGCCTACTAGGTCCAGAATTTCTTCGCCTGTTGCTCACGTCCACTAGTGACGGCTGTGAGGTTGTTGGCGGACGTGCTTCTACAGCTATTCGTGATTGTGAGAGGTCATCTTTCTCCAACTTCCAAGAAACCAAGGCATTTATTGTCTTGTTCTCCTAGGAGGTCCTACATTTGTCGTTCGCCTTCCAGAGTCGGTGGTCGTGACTCATTAAGGCAGAAGTACGGACAGTCCCTGGTTATCAGCGATCCGGTTTTATGGGTCTTGTCTAGTGCCATAAAATTGGCAATTTATGGCACCATAATGGGACGAATTCTAGTTATCTGCACCATAAGGGTGCTTATGGTGTGCCATAAGGGTGCTTATGGTGTGCCATAAGGGTGCTTATGGTGCCATAAGGGTGCGTATGGCGCCATAAGGATGCTTATGGCGTCGATAACCAGTTATCAACACCATAAGCACCATTATGGTACCATAAATCACCAGGTTTTGGTTGATGGCAGTTTTCCTTTATCGGCACACACCGGGAACGGAACCCCGCCAATAACCGGGGACTGCCCATACTGTGTTTCTCCTTCTCCCAGTTGGTGTTACATACTGTTCCTTCACTGGCTGATGTGATTCTTCAAGGGGAAGAAAAGACGCTCATCGTTTAGGGATCTTTCTATTTCAGGACTTCAAACTTCGATGCAGGATGCAGAGGAATGGTAGAGTCGGGGGTTTTCTTTCTTTCTACACAGAGGTTATTGATCTCATTCGTGAGTACAATAGTCTTTCTAAGCGGACTGAGACTCCGTCTTCTGTGGCCCCTACAGGCATAGAGGCCTTGGTTAGACTAAGGAAGGATGTGAAAAATTTGTTTGAGCTGCCACGTTCTGAGCATACTAAGTCGATTTTGCAGCATGTGAATTCTTTAGTTTGGGATAGGAGAAGTCTCTCCAGGAAAGTTCATATGATGCCTAAGATGATTGTTTTGAAGGAAGAATAAGTGAGATGAATGCTCTCTTTCTTCCATTCTTCATTCCTATGGGCGGGTTGAAGATTAGACTCATCATACAATGAAATGGCTTGATGCAGGTGAGTACGGCAACCTTACTGTTATAGCAGTTTATTTTTTATATTCTATACAACATACAAATCTGCTTCTCTGTAGCATATACCTCTCTCTCCAGCAAGGGGAGAGAGTAGTGGTGACAAACCCTTTGCATGTGGCCAACATGGTTTGTTGTTGAAACAAATATACATAGTTCTCTGTCTTCCATGTATGCAATGAATCTGGGCATGTTTCATTGCATTTACTCCCAATGGACTGAGTTTTAGATACCTATATGCCTAATCTCTCACATTCTATTACTGATTATAAGTTTTTGATAAGTAAATAACTAGTGTTTATGCAGCCAGCAATACATGTATATACTGTTACATATTTTTTCCCTTTCCTTTTCATGTGCACACATACTGTAGTGGCATTTCCTTTCAATTTTATGTGCATAAATTTGTACATTTTTGCATTGCTTATTCTTTGTTTTGCATTTCCTTTTTTAAAAAATGAAGAGGTCTTGATTAAATGTTTTTTGATGAAAGCAAGGATTGAAGACAATTATTTGTATATCATACATATTTTACTGCATTTGGTGTTCAAGTTTGGATAATGTGGAGATCTCTCGGATACTCAAGACTTTACAACCTGTAGTATCTGGTTCTATGCTATACGCAATTACCTATTAAAAAGCCTTTACCACAACCAATTTTCCTGATGCAGAAAATGGTTTGGTGACCATGCAGTCACAACTCCAAGGGTCTTGATAGGCTAACTTCCTTTTAGTTATT
This sequence comes from Macrobrachium nipponense, assembly GCF_015104395.2. Classification (NCBI taxonomy): domain Eukaryota; kingdom Metazoa; phylum Arthropoda; class Malacostraca; order Decapoda; family Palaemonidae; genus Macrobrachium; species Macrobrachium nipponense. The sequence continues at coordinate 193,144,700 of NC_087200.1, read as the reverse complement.
TTGTTGGGGAGGTTACTCAATAGTTACTTGGACCCTACAGGTTCTTTTTCTAACAATACTACTTGCTTATGAAAATTGTTGGACAATGCGTGAAGTTAATGTATGTGATAAGACACGAAAAGAAAATCTGTAAATACCCCAAGTGAACATTCTCATTATAACACATACAATATCTACCCCTACTTGGTGATTAACAATAACAATGTTGTCGTTGGTTCGGGGTTAAAAAGTTTCACAATCAATCTGTTGTGAAAAATATCAAATTTCCACAACTTCTGTCTTATGAATGGGAGGTCATCTGGGTATGGATAACTTCCAAGTTACTCTTTCCTCAAAGAGCAAAGGTTTCTTGACATTCAACACATCTGCTAGTTATTATCTGGCTTCATGTGTTATCCGCAATTAGTCTAAGAAATACTTAAAGTTGGAAAATAGACTTTATCTATGTTGTGATAATTCACAATGCTGACAAACTTACCACACTGCTCTTAACAGTGTGAATTTTGCCTAAATAAGAAGCATAAAATAGACCAATGACAGTGTAGATTCATTTGAAAAATATTATAATTTCCCATTAATGGTTATAGAAAAATAGTTTTAAAATGTTTTTAAAAATTCAGCCTTATAATAATCTTAAACATTTAAAATATCTAGCACTACATAGAGCAATATGTACAAAACTTGTAAAATACTTGAAAATGCATAATATGTATCAATACTGGTATTAAAATACAGCTTGATTTGTAAAAAGTAAATGTCAGGGTAAAATAAATAATTATATCATAGTACAAGATAGAGGGAGATTCTAAGTGATGAGCACTTTATTTCCTTGGCTTTAAAACTGAAGGGTGTGTTGTAACATTGTCTTGAAGAGACCTAAAAGTACGACCAGGGACACGACATCCTTTGTATGGCAGAGGTTCTTCCTTTAACTCTGTGGTATCAGGATATGAAGGTTCAGATTCACTAGGTTGTACCTGTTCTTGTTCTTGGCTGTACTGACTTTGCAAAAATTTGAATGAAGGGGAGGGAACTTTTGCTCCTCTATAACCAAATCCCGAGTTATCTTCTGGCTCTGGTTTTAAAGTATCTTTATCTGTTTGAGAACACTGTTGTTCTAAATCATCTTCCAGAGTATCGTACTGTGACTGTAAGTAGCGGAAAACTCTACCAGGGGCAGCCTTAGGCTTCTTTCTTACTCCAGTCTGGTCAAATTGAGCAGTAAGTTCTTTCAAAACTGTATCCTTAGTCACTGCTGTATGGGCCATTCCATTGTGGTAATATTCATCTAGTTCAGCTAAAGAGCTTGAAGCTCTTGAAGGATTTTCCCCATCAGTTATATCTGAATCAAAACTTTTATTGGCTTCATTCTGCAAGGATTTCAGTACTCTTGGTGGAATAGGACTACTGTTATGACAAGGTGAAGGACTCTTTGAATCATAATGCAACTTTGGCTCATGAAGTTCATTCGAGTCACCAGAAGAGTATTCAGCTTGTAGATGTCTAAAGACACGAGAAGGAATGTGTCCCCCCTCATACCTTTTTTCTACACACTGATTTTGAGGGTTAGGACTGACTGATTCTTCCTGTATGAGTTTCATGAGTCTTGGACTATCCTGACAAGGAGAATCGGGTGAAGGCCTGTTAACTGGTACAGTGCTTGGAATAGGATGGGGATTCACTGTTTTCCAAGTAGGTGATGATGGTTCCCTTGCATTGCTTAGGGCCGAATTCACGACCCGCTCTTTAGAGCCAGTGAGAGTGACTTTGGGAGATACATGCCGATAAACCTTACTATCTTTACCACTTGTGTAAGAGCCAATTTTTGAAGGGGATGATATTCCACTGTCAGAAGACATGTCGTGTGTAGGAGAAGTGAGGGAAGAAGGTGAGTCGGGAATTGAGGATTTGCAGTGTGGTGAGGGGATCTGATTGGCTGTATGCTGTGTGTCATCATCAGGATGGCTGGAAGATTCAGAAGTATTGGCAGGTTCTCCGGCGTCTGTGGCTAGAAACAAAGAACATGCAAGAATAGGCTGATCAAAGCATAGTCCAAGCAAAAATCATGTAGGGTATCTTAGCCAGCAAACCATACCACATGGAAATAAATACAAGCTACAAACAGCATAAAAAAAGTTGTGAACTTACAAAACTGTAGTCAAAAATTACACATCCGCTCACCATCTAGAGTTTCATGATAGGAAATAGGACTGATGGCTGTTGAGTTTTGGTGTAAATTTTTTAATGCTAAGGATTAAAGAAAATTCAAATGATTATTCCAGAAAATAGAGGCATTAATGTTAATTGATGTTATGAAAAATGTCACTTTCATATATCCCTTAATTTTAAGTGATATGAAAGTGATTTTTAAGATATTAAAACACAACCAAACCTCCACACATAGTTGGTGCAAAATGTGCTGTCTAGATGGGATATACAGAGATCCTTGTAATAGAGCAACTCCTTACAGCATTTATTTGGCCATTTGAATTTATTTCATATCTAAATTACCTGCTAACTTTTCAAAGACAGAACTTTCTCACTACCCTAATAATATAACTTAAAGACTTACTCTTAGATGCATAAATTACCGAGGTATGAAAAATCATGTGGGATATAAATATTCATCAAATTAACAGCAAATGTTCATATTCTGTTACTCTGCTTTTATCAAGACATTCAGCCCTTATAGGATTAATTTTTCATATCAAAATTCAGACCATACGATTGGGGCTTTGTACATGCTTGCAAAGAAATACTGGATGTGACATGTTCAATGGATTTGACAGTCAAAATGTTAGTACATAGGATTTATCTGAATGAAGTGATATACTGCACTGTACTGTTAGTAAAATAAAAAATATATTTTTTCTTATAGTGTATGAAAATTAACTCCATTTTCTTCTATAAATTTTTAAAGCTATTTGTATTAATATGGGAAATAAGAAAATGGTTTTACCTTAGAACACAAATAAAGAATCGGCAAACAAAAGGCAAATGATTTGCACTAATCTGAGTTAGCAAAATAATTTACTGGTATCCTATCCTTTAAACTTAGTGTAACTACAAAATAGGAACATAAGAGGAACATAAGGAATCTGGAATGTAGCATTCCACACAATGCATGGGTTTTTTGAGCAACATTCTTTCTCAATAGAATATTTAAGCAGCAAATAAACCCTGAATCAAAAGGAGCTGCAATGCAGGCTAGACAAAACAGAAATGAAAAAGGTAACATTTCACCCAAACTAATATAAAGCAAAATAAAGAAAACGAAAAAGCAACAAAATAAAACGGGATTGACTTGCAGGCAAAGCTAGGCTAAAAAGTACAATCTTCCATTGCATTCTTTAACCTTAGAAATCGAAGTACATGTAGTAGTATTATGTTTACTGTAGCACTGATGATATCTGAAAACTTGAGCTTTAAAAATGAAGTGTAAAGTTGCAAAATAGAGGCAAACATGATCACCTTCAAATAAAATTCCCACAAAAAAAAAAGGAGTAAACTTTACATATAAACAGTACGTATATCATAAAATTCATGTAAGAAGGCGAGTGGAAACTGCGACTTTGAACAAGTACTTTTGTAGTCTACCCTGCATTTTCATGTTCACACTGAGTACAAACATAGTTTAGAGCTGTTTATACAAAATTAAGTAGTGGTGAGCGGAGTTACAATTTCTTGATTCGGGCAGCATGTTTTTCAAAACAGAAAGGATAGAAAGGGTTCAAGGGCTAATCCAGGGTGGAAGTTAAAATTCCTAGTGCACGTGGCTTCAATGAACACAGTTTCCAGAAGATTTCGCTTCTGGCTTCTGATAGTTGTTGGCATGACAGATTATAGATGAATTATCCCAGTTAATAGCATGGCCTATCTTAAGCTAATGATCTGAGATGCCATTGTTTGTTAAGCTTCTTAAAAGAGCATATTTGTGTTTGGAACATTTTTTTTTTTAAGTTCTTTTGATGTTTGGCCAATATAAATCTTATTACAATCTTTACAAGAGATATGTACTGTATACAATATTGTTGGAATTGGGCAGATTATTCTTAACATATTTCTTAAAGCATATTTAAATACTAGATTAATATCAATGGTTTTATAATCGGTACTGCAGATATGAAATTGGGGTGAAAAGGTAGACAGAAAATATTCTAAAGTTCTGTATTAAGTCTGGTTGGATATATCTATCTTCTTTGCCTTAATTCTTATATAATTCCAAAAAATATGAAAGATAACCTATTTTGTCAATAATTTTGAATTTATTATCCAAGAATTCAAGACTACAAATTCTAAGTGCTCTAAGATACATACTAGTAAATGTTGATATCTTAATTTGTTCACCAGGGTTTGAGTATGAATGAATATATGACAAATTATTTGTCTGTGTCCTGTATACTTTTAAAATAAAAATTTGTATTTTCCTGATAACTAAGACATCTAGAAGTAAGATACAATTATTTTCTTCATATTTTATTGTGAATTTTATGGAGGGTACAAGATTGTTAATTGTATTCAGGAAATCAGGTATATTTACATTGTCTTTTACAGTACAAAAACAATCTACATATCTTACCCAAAAAAACCTTAAAGAATAGGTTCCGTGGAATAAGCCGTCTCAAAAAATACCTTGTAAATATAACAAATTTTTAATCAATTTGTATTTTTCATAGCTAACAAACCTGAGGTCCTAACAGTAGGATAATCTTCTAGTGCCAGCTAGAAACCGGTTAAAACAATAAAAGATTTTAAAGCAAGGAATCTGTAGCATCTGGCAACTATTGCGTATACGAGGTGGAAGCTGGTCACCGACCAGGCATAAAACCTCATGATGTGTCAATCTTTCTTTGACTGCCTTGGAGAGTAGTGCTCACTTCCCAAGCCAGTTTCTTTATTAGCCTGTGATTTCTTTGTGCTTTTCTTTCAGTGCGTGTGCTGGCTTGCCTTTTACTGTGGATTCCACCTAGAGTTCTAAGGCCCCGTCAACGCATGTGTCTGGGCATTCCAGGTTTTCCATCTTCGAGGTTTTTGGTGTCTTCCAATACTGACCTCCACACCACTTGTAGTAGGTGCCATTCCAATTTTTGTACTATCACTAATCCGTGCCCAGAGTGTCATTCCTGGTCTGTGTCACAGTGGAAGGCTTTCTACAAGAAGAGGGATTACTGTAGAGTATTCACTTGTCCTTCTTGGGATGGTTTCTCGCCTCCCCGAGTGGACAATTCGGTATCCACTTCTTCCAGAAATTTTCCCTCTGCTACTGTTGATGCCCTGTCTTCTTACCTTTCTTTCATTGATTCATCTTGGGAAGTATTGGAAGTTGCGCAGGATGATTTTGTGTATAATGTGATCCACTCTCTCATGGGAGGTAATCTCCCTCCCAGGAGGGAGGAGGAGAGTCCATCTTCTTTCCTTTGCTTCAAATATGGAATCACATAAGATGGTGGCTGTTTGGGCATCCCTAGGCCTACAGGGTTCACCCTCCTTGGATAGCCTATTGTCGCATTTCATGTCTGCTTGCCCTCCTCCTCCGGTCACCCTGGCAATCTCCCCCTCCTCCAGATCTCAACTACTTTGGCTCTCGTGTGCTGCCTCTTAGCAGGATGCCATCAACTGGCGCTGCCATTCTGAATGCCATGATGTCACTTCCAGCATCCTCTCCTCCACCACCTGTTTGCCTTGATGTCATTACCATTGGAGATGTTCCTTCAAGTGGTGGTTGATAGGCTGGACTTTGTTTTTTATAAGTGATATCCTGTATTTTCTACCAAGAAGCATCATAGAAGCAAAGCTGCTTCCCCTCCACCATCACCTCCTCCTCCTCCCCCTCATTCTCGGGTCAGACGGAGGATTCAGGAATTTGTTGCTTCGTCTTCTGGGAGTGAGAGGATTGTTTCGCCATCTTCCCAGCAAGGACATGCCTCACCCCTGCGTGTACATGTTACAGTTTATGATGGCCCTAACTCTCACTCTCCTCAGAGTCTTCAAGCTGATTCTCTGTCACATCAACATGATCCTGCACCTTCTGGGAGTTTTCTCCCAGAGGATGTTGCTTCTCCTCCTGTTTTGCCTCCCAATAAACATGTTCATAGTGGTGGTCCTGTGGCTTTGGACGGTCGTGGACTTGAGGCAGTTTGGGTCCACTGATATGTTTCTCAGCCTAGTAGGGCTTCTTTGCCTCTGTGTGATGGAAAGGCCAGCCTTTCTCCTGTGTCCAAGAAGCCTCTAAGCTTTCAGGTTTTTGTTACCCAAGGAGTTTCCACTTGTGTTGTTCACCTTCCAGAGTTGGGGACCTTAATTATTCTCGTCATGAACAGTCTCCTTCTCCAGGACTTTCTCTAATGCGTAGTTCTTTACCTCATAACTGTGTACGTGGTTTGTCGTACAAGTGTGAATGTGGTTCGGCTCTTCCCGAGCCCTCTTTCTTGGGATCTTCGTCGTTCGAGGGCCTAGTCCTACCGGTGGAGGATGTGATGTCTGGCTTCCAAGGGAAGCCTCTCCAATGGCCTTAGGAAAGGATAAGGATCCTCCTAGGTCCTCTGCTTCATGTCATTGCTCTCCCTTGCCAGAGCCAGAGGAGGGGAAGAGACAAGAGTTTCTGTCTTCTTTTTCGTAGGTTATTGATCTCATTTGTGAGTACAATAATCTTCTATGACCCCTTTGGGCATAGCCTTGCTCGGTCCAAGGCAGGATGCTGGAGCTTCGTTTGAGCTCCTTGTTCTGGGCATGCACAATCAATTTTGCAGCACATTAATGCTTTGATCTCAGGTCAGGATGGCTCCCTGCACTCTTATAGGTCATCAAAGTTTCTTCCCCCTTCTTGTGTGCAGCATAGGAAATATTCTACTAATGTGGTTCAACTGATGCCTTGTCACCTTAATTTGGATGTGATCCATCTAAAGCCTGGCTTGACCCTGGATCAGGTAAGGGCTGAGGGCCCTTCGTTGACTTTGCAAGAGGCCTCTACTCTGGAGTCTACTCCTTCCGTCATCCACACTGTGTCATGGCTGGACTAATGGTCTACCATAGTGGATGGCCAGGATAGTGTCATGTCGCTCTCTACCTTTATCAGGTTGCTGTAGTCTAGTGCTAAGGTCATCTCTTACTTGGGCCACCTCAGTGCTAATTTGAGGGCCAACCTGCTTCTGTTTAGGAGGGACACAGCTTTGTCGAAGGTGGCAGGTTCAGTGGATTCCAAGTTCCTGTCATCTCTTCGTAATGGGGACCTCCGGGAGTTGCAGTTTCTCTTTCAGAGAACGCAATTAGAAGATGCGATAGACTGGCGGCATGCTGATGCCAAGGATAGGCTGGTTCAGTAGGCAGTCTCCTCCCATGAAGTCTGCCAAGCATTCGACATCTGTAAGGGCTCCTCAGTCTACCTCGCCCCTACAAGCCAGGAAGGGGGGCTAGAGGAAGGGGCAGAGTGAGTCGTCGATAGAGAGGGCGCCACTCCCTTCCTGTTGCCACGGCTGGCAGGCCATTGGACCAAATGGCAATTCCATGGAGTGGAGAAGTGGGTAATACATGTCCAAATGGGGTACTTACTACCTGTTGACTTTCCTCCCCCTCTCTAAGACAGACTTCTCTTCCACCAAACTTATGTTCAAGGCTCTCCAAAGTACTTAGCTCTTCAGGAGGAAGTGTTGAAAATGTTGGACAAGGGCACAGTAGAGGAAGTACATCGTCCTTCATTAGGGTTTTACAGTCGGATTTTCCTGGTTCCAAACGCTATAGATGATTGGAGGCCAGTGATATATCTTTCCATGCTGAACCACTTCATCAGGAGGAAGAGGTTCAGGATGGAGGCCCTGAATGGTTTTGGCAGCTGTAAGGGAGAACGACTTAATGCTGTCGACAGACTTGAAGGATGCTTACCTCCAGATTCCAGTTCAAGGTCCTTTGCTTCGGTTTGACTACAGCCTCTCAAGTGTTCACAAGGATCTTTGGCTTAGTTTCGATGTGGGCTCATGCTCTTTGCCTCTTGAGATACCTCGACGACTAGCTGGTCTTGGTAAGTTCCAGAGAGAAGCTGGTTTGAGACAGTTTTGTTGGAGCCTAAGCATTGTGGTAAACCTGAAGGATTCTTTACCTGGGTATGACTATAGATACAGCAGCATCGAGGGTTTTTCCGTCAGACCAGAGGTTGCTGAAGTTCAGGTCTGCGGCATGCTCCTTTCTGTCACAGGCAGAACAACCAGCTCACTAGTAGCAGGTTCTTCTTGGGATCTTGTTATATCTCAAAAAGCCGGTCCCTCATGCTCAACTCCACCTCGCTCTCTGCAGTGGAGACTGAAGGAGTTCTGGTCCCTAGCGGGAGATTCCCCTCAGCAGCAGATACCTCTGTCAGAGAAGGTGAGAAGAGACCTTCGTTGGTGGTTGGATGACCAGAATGTTACATTAGGAGTCCCTCTACATTCACCCCCTCTGGATTTATTCCTGTTCTTGGATGCTTCCATTGATGTTTGAGGGTGCTCATCTTGATGATCTCCTGGCCTTGTTGTTTAGAGTCGGAGGACAAGCTACTTCACATAAACATGTTGAAATTGAAAGCGACTTTCCTAGGTCTGCGGGAGTCCAAGAGAGGGTGGGGTCACTCTCGTTCTGATGTTCGACAGGGGCTGGCTGGTGATTCGCCAACACCAATTGTTGACAGTAGAGATGCACCAGTGGGCTATCAACAACTCAGTGGAGCTTATGGCCAGGTACACTTCAGGCAGGAGGAATGTAGTGGCCGACAAGCTAAGTCGTCGGAGTCAAGTCCTAGGTACAGAATGGTCTCTGCATCAGAACGTAGCAGACATGCTGTTTCACCTTTGGGGAAGACCCATGTTAGACCTCTTCGCCACTTGCTTAACAGGAAGCTGGAGATCTACGTTTCAATGGTCCCAGATCCTCTTGCTCTGGCAGAGTAGAGCATCCTTGAGACAATCTTGAGGTGTGTGCCTTCCCTCCATTCTGCCTGATCCATCAGGTCCTGAACAGAGTGGTTCCCAGACCTGTCTCTTCTGTCAGCAGTTCCGTGAGAAATTCCCCCATGGCACAACCTCTGCTAGCCTCATATGGGAAGGTTCCACCAGTTGGTAGGTTCCATATAGCTTTACAGCTGGAGACTGTCTAGTATCTCCTGTGAGCGAGACGATTTTCTTGCACACATGTCCAGCTAGCTCAGGAGGCCTTTGTCAGCCCAGGGCAAGTGGGCCATCTACTGTGATTGGTGTCGTCAATGGGATTCCTCTTCGCTTGAAGCTTCTGTTCAGTGGATAGTGGATTTTCTAATCTTTCTCAGAAACGAGAAAGGTCTTTCCGTCTCAGCTGTCATGAGGCTACAGGGCTGCCTTGGGGTTGGTCCTGATCCTGAGGGGCGTGGACACCTTTTCATCCTGGGAAAGCTTGATGTTGTTCAGGAGTTTTGAACAATCCTGTTCACCAAGAGAACTCAAACCTTACTCTGATCCTGAGTAGTCTCGCTTGAGCTCCATTGAGCTCCATTCAACTACTACGTGGATCGTCAGACATGAATCTGACTCTAAAGACAGTTTTCCTACTGGCCTTGGCTTCGTCGAAGCGAGTTGAAGAGCTTCATGGCCTGAGTTATAACATTAAACACACTAAGGGTTGGGGGTCTGTGGCCTTCGAATCTGTCCCAGAATTCGTAGCTAAGACTCAAAATCCCTCGGTACATGATGACAGATTTGCCTTGTCTTCAATTCCCTCCCTGAATGAGATTGTGGATAGTGATCCACAGGAGTTATTGCTTTGTCCTATCAGTGCTCTGCCCTGCTATCTATAAAGGACTTATCACCTAAGGCCTAGGTGTTATAAACTTTTTGTTAGCCTTCCAAGGAATCTATTCTCTTAGGCTTATTCCAAGGAATCTATTCTCTAAGGTTTTTTGGGTAAGATATGTAGATGATTGTTTTTTTTATTGTAAAAGACAATGTAAATACACCCTATTTCCTGACTACCATTCACAATAGAATATGAAGAAAATAATTGTATCCCATTTCTAGATATCTTAGTTATCAGGTATACCTAGTAATTTTTGTTTTAAAGTGTACAGGAAACCTACAATCAATGTAATGTATTCATTTATACTCAAACAAATTAAGATATCAACATTTACTAGTATGTATGTATCTTAGAGCACGTAGGATTTGTGGTCTTGAATTCTTGGATGATGAGTTTTAGAATTATTGACAAAATAGGAGATTCATTATGTTATCTTTCATATTTTTTTGAATTGTGTTAAGAATAAAACAAAGAAGATATATTACAATCCAACTAAAGTTAATACAAAACTCAAGAATATTCTCTGTTTTCCTCTTCACTCCAATTACATATCTGCAATACCGATTCTAAAACCAACTGATATTAATTTAGTATCTAAATATGACAATACTTCAAGAAATATGTTAATTAAGAATAGTGTGCTCAATTCCAACAAAACTGTATACAGTATACTTTGTAAGTGTTGTAATAAGATTTATATTGGCCAAACATCAAAAGAATAAAAAAAAAAAATGGCGATGTTCTGAACACAAATATGCTCTTTCAAGAAGCCTAATAAACAATGGCATTTCAGATCATTGGCTTAAGACAGGCCATGATATTAACTGGGATATAATTCATCTATAATTTGCAAGGCCAACGACTATCAGAAAAGAAATCTGGAAACTGTGTCCGTTGAAGTCAGGTGCACCAGGAATTTTAACCTTCCTCCTGGTTCAGCCCTTGATCCTCTTTACGTTCTTTCTGTTTTGGAGATCGTGCTGCCCGAATCAAGAAACTGTAACTACACCCACCACTATAGTTAATTTTGTATAAAAAGCTCTGTAAGCTATGTTTGCACTTAGTTTGAACTTGAAATTGTAGAATAAACTACAAAAGTACTTTGTCAAAGTCATAGATTTCACTCACCTCCTTACATGGGTTTTATGATATTTATTTTCCAGCATGCGGCCTTTCATGCTACATTGGATATATACAGTATATATATAAATAAACGTGTCCGTATTTTATATTCACTATTATTATTCGCTTAAATTTGTGAATAGCTACCTTGCATCCCAGTTGGGCAGAAAGTAAATTATCACAGATGTTTCTCTGTTATGTTCTTGAAGCAAAAGAAAAACAAATTTCCCATGATGCTACCATATAAATAATGCAAAAGTAGGCAGTCCCCGGTTATCTGCGGGAGTTCTGTTCTTCGTGAGGTGCTTATAACTGAAAACCACCATTAACCAAAACTTGGCGATTTATGGCGCCAAGTTTTGGTTAACGGTGCCTGTTAGGTGTTACGGTGCCATAACTATTATCAGCACTTTATAGCGTTATGGCGCCATAAATCACATCAATTCCACAGCGCTACACAACCACCATAAAACCGGATCGCCATTAACTGAGTCCACCGATAAATGGGGACTGCCGGTAATTGGAAGAAAAGTTATAATAATCATCACTGAATCCCAAAACTGACCATCTGAATTTCAAAAAATCAATTAGTAATTAGGACTCTTCCCCATAAAATAACCATCTCCTGCTTTCATAATAAAAAAAAGTCTTGAAATACCAAGCATCTGCTTAGAAAATAATTTGCTATATCACAACCAATGCCCTTCACAACCTTTTATCAAATACTAATTCATTTGAAGATGATGATGATGCCTTTACAAATGAATCAAATTTACTGAAGACTGATAAAAAATATACAAAAGATATGCAAGCTTCAGTCTATCCAATGATTGAAGGGAAACATTCACTTACCATCATCAGACCCAGTCATGGCTTGGAGCATACGGAATGACCGTGATGGAATATTGCCACCCATGTACTTCTTCGGCTCTGGAACTGCCTGCTCAGTATTGCCTGCATTATTATTTACACCTGTTAACAGAAAAATATTCATTATTTAATCTTATTTAATCTGGGTTCCATAAACATAATACTGAAAAGGTGATTACTTCACTGGTAAATTTTTTAATACGTACAACAATTTCATAGTAGCAAAGTAATCATTATTATTATGATAACTATTATTTCGGAAGGAGACCCTCTCGTAGACATGTTTTGTTAAATATGACTGCTGCTTCAGCACTATTAATCTTGTAAAGAGTCTTCTCTATCTTTCTGATGACGGCTTTCTCGTTGTTGCTTAGACTGGCGAGCAACGCACCAAAGGGCATGGTAAAATTCGGTTGATCCATTTGATTTATTATTGCTTATACAATTCTCTCTCTCTCTCTCTCTCTCTCTCTCTCTCTCTCTCTCTCTCTCTCTAACGCGACGTTTCCTCCTGATCGACAGGATATTATCAAGCGATAACTGCTGAGGGACTGAATTCCAGTGGCGAGTCCATCTCCTTTTATCGTGGTGTTGCGAGCTCTTGAGTACGGTCAGAGCACCTCTCCGGCAGGTCGGGTTTTCATTGATTCCCGGGAAGGTGACTCATACGGCGGGCATTGACGAGTCTTGCAGACCTTCTCAGGTGGGGGGTATCACCGGGAGCCTCTTGATTGGCTTCTACCTGAGTGACGTCACCCCTGGTATTATTCTCATGTCCAGTGTTCGTTTCATGCGCGCTGGTACTTTCGTTAGGGGGGAGGGGTGTGGTCCTCCTCACACACGTCGGTATCAGGAACGCTTCTTGGGTGGTATTAAGGGGAGGCTTTTCCTCGAGGATGAGCAACGCTTCTAGGAGACGCAGACGTCATGGGTCAGGTGCTCTCCCGATGATCTTAATATTCCTGACGATGTCGTCTCTCGCGATGTTTCTGCGGTGTACTACAAGGGCTTGCTGCCTAATGGCGCCCTCCTGGGCGTGGCAGGAAATCCTTTTTGACAGGCGCATCGTCGTCATGCCGATGTAAATCCCAGGGCATCCTTGGGCGGGGCATACGTATCGGTAGACGACGTTGGACTGCTTCAGGGGGTCTCCTACCGGCGGGGAGGGGTTGTTCTTCATCAGGAGGTCCTTCGTACGCCGATTCTTGTAGTAAATAATGAGGGACACTCTCTTCCTTCCTCCATGGGGCAGACGTGTTCTTCTATTATTTTCTTCATGGCTGCTTCTTCCTCCTTGTATTGGTGGTGCATGAAGGCTTTATAGAAAAGTTTGATATCCTCCGGGGGCGGAATGCTCCTTTTCTCTTCCTCCGTCATGTACCACTTGTCAAGGGCGGCTCGAGTTTCTCAGTTTACGAGTTTGTTCAAGTACCCATCGTTAATTAACATCTGGGATGCTCGGTCGAGTTTGAGGTGTGTGTCCTGCCACGTCGAACAGTGCGAGAGGGCCATCCTGACGAAGGCCCTGACGGTGGTGGTTTTGAACCGCGCAGGACACTCGCTATCACCATTCAGACAAAGTCCAAGGTTCGTAGCTTTGGTGTAAACTGTAGTCGCCAACTTCTGATTCGTCTTCGTGACAAGGACGTCTAGGAAGGGGAGCCGATCGTTGCTGCTGTACTCGACAGTGAAGTTGAGTGCGCTGTGCTGCAGGAACTGCTGCCGAAGGGCTTCTACCTCATCCTCGCAGTCGGCTTGCACGAAGATGTCATCGATGTAGCGTCCGTATGTGTGGGGACATCTGTGTTGCGAGAAGACCCTTTCTTCCACTTCTCCCATGTAGAAGTTAGCGAAGAGGACTCCTACGCCGTCCTTTTGGCAGTACATCTGTCCTCGGTGGGTGGTGAAAGGGGCTCTCTTCGTACAGATATCCAGCAATTTACAGCATCCTTTTTACCAATAGAATACTTAAAGCACAAGGGGTAGATGCTGACCAATAGGAGAGCAGGACCTTATGGGGTGACTAGCATCAGGAACCAATGGGAGAGCGGGAGGATGGTGGCGAGTTTACTCAGTTGGCAGCGCGGGAGTTTTAAAATTGTTCTCGGTGGTCCGGGCGAATCTCGGGACTTTACAGCAACAACCTTTCGTATCTTGAAAACTTTTCGTATGTAGAGCTGTAAAATTTTTCGTATTTGCTTTCGTATCTCGAGTTTTTCGTAAGTTGAGCCTTTCGTATGTCAAGGTACCACTGTATTTGCAAAAACGGGCTTGACTGTATACCTTAGTTTGCAGAATGTAAACTTAATTTGCTGTAAGAGAAATTTTTATGACAATAGTTTCGATGAAATTCAACAGCACTTCTTGAATCACTGAGTAAATTTCTTCTGTGTTGGAGTATTTTTGGTAAATGTTGAATTAGTATTGTATAGCAAACACCCCGTATTTGCAGGGGAGGAGTACCAGACCCCCCTGCGAATAGTTAAAATCCATGGATAGTACTTAAAACCCCCCTATAAATTCTTAGAACTGCCTATTTTGATAGTTAAAACAAAAAAACCCTCTAAAAATGCTTATAATACCGGAGTTTTATCACAAAAAAGTGCATTGCTACAAAAATATGGAAATACAGTCATTTGGTGAATATTTCTCAGTGAAAAATACAGGGAAAAGGTAAATTTTCTGAGAATATTGGGTATATGTGGTCCACTGAAAAATCTGCGAATAGAAGAGTCTAGGAATTATGAGTCCACAAATAGCAAGGGTCTACTGTACTCACTTCTGCTGTAAAAATGGGTTCATTTGTTAAAGGGAATTGGTTAGTTTTATCAGTCTCTTATATGTTCTTTTGTGCATTGTTAAAATGTTCATGAGTAAATGCATTTTTGGACCAGTATGTATACTAAAAATGGGCATGTATTCTAGGCAGTCAAAGGAGAAAACATTTTTTACTCCTGGAGGAAATCTGATCCTCATATTTATTGACTCATTATGACAATTACCTCTATAAAAGAAACATGAGGTTGGAGACCAATCATCATCCTCAGGTCAGTGAACAAATTTGTAAAAGAAACCCACTTTAGTATGGAGGTGTGGAATAAGCCATTGTGTTTATGCAGAACAAACCCTTGGTCTTAACAATAGGATAATCTTCTAGTACCAGCTGGAAACTGGTTAAAAAAAACAATCAAACATTGTAAAGCAAGGAATCTGTGGCATCTGGTAACTCATGCATGTATGAGGTGGAAGCTATTCACCAACCGGGCTTGGAGTCTTGTGATGTGTCAGTCTATCTTTGACCGCCTTGGATAGTGGTTGCTTGGTTTTGCTCTCTCCTTCCCAAGCCATTTTCTTTGTTAGCCAGTGATTTATTTGTGCTTTGCTCTCAGTCTATATTTGCGTGTGACTGCTTGTCTTTTATCATGGATTCCACCAAGAGTTCTAGGTGCCATCAACGCATGTGTCTGGCCATTCCAGGATTTCCATGTTCAAGGTTTTTGGCATCTTCCATTACTGACCCCCATACCACTTGCAGTAGGTGCCGTTCCAATTTTTGTACTAGGGTAAAGTACCGAATGGCCAGCCTCTACCATAGAGTGACCACCTTCCCAAAAATTGGAAATTGTGGCCTCAATTTGTTGCTTCAATGGACGCTGGCTCTTGACTAATGTCTATCCTGGGTTACAGGACATGTTAAAGTACTTTTTCAGGAAGGTGGTCGCTGTATCACTAACCCTTGCCCGGAATGTCGTTCCTGGTCTGTCACAGTGGAAGGCTTTCTACAAGAAGAGACAGCACATTAGGGTATCTACTTGGCCTTCTTGGGAAGGTTTCTTGCCTTCCTGAGAGGACAATTCGGCACCCCCTTCTTCCAGAATTTTTTGTCTGCAACTTTTGATACCCTGTCTCCTTCCTTTCTTCCACTGATTTGTTTGGGGAAGTATTCAGGAGTTGCACAGGATGATTTTGTGCTTAATTCCACCTTCTTCCTTGGTTTCAGATACAGA
The DNA here is from genome assembly GCF_015104395.2 of Macrobrachium nipponense. Classification (NCBI taxonomy): domain Eukaryota; kingdom Metazoa; phylum Arthropoda; class Malacostraca; order Decapoda; family Palaemonidae; genus Macrobrachium; species Macrobrachium nipponense. The sequence goes on along the minus strand of NC_087200.1, from coordinate 193,128,909 downwards.
ATCACACAAGATGGTGGCTATTTGGGCCTCCCTAGGCTTACGGGGTTCACCTCCTTGGATGGCCTACTGTCGCATTTCTTGTCTGCTCGCCATCCTCCTCCAGTTCCCCCTCCTCCAGGTCTCCACTACTTCAGCTCTCGTGTCCTGCCACCTAGTGGGACGCCATCTGCAACTATGACGCATCCTGGGTTGCCGCTTATCTCACCACCAGTAAGACCATAGACTCAAGCCACCATTCCGAATGCTGTGACATCACTCCCAGCATTCTCTCTGCCTATGATACTGGCTGCAGTGTCATCTCTCCCACATTCTGGTTAGGAGGGATGCGGCCTTGTCAAAAGTGGCAGGTTCAATGGATTCTTGAGTCTTTGTCGTCTCTTCATAATGGGGGGGACCTGGAATTGCAGCTACTTTTTCTGAGAACGCAATTAGAAGATTCTATGGACTGACAGCGTGCTGATACCAAGGATAGGCTGGTTCAGTAGGCAGTCTCAAGGTAGGAGGCTCCTCTCGCCCTCCACCTCCTACTCCAAAAAAGAGTAGGCGGCCTCCTCCAAGGAAGTCTGCCAAGTAGTCAACATTGATTAGGGCTCCTCAGCCTACTGCTCCATCTAAGTCTAAGCAGCAGCAATGCCCCTTTCAGCCTCCGACGGGTTGTCAATAGAAAGGGTGCCACTCCCTTCCCGTTGCCAGGGGTGGGGGGATGCCTGGTGGGCCATTGGGCCAAATGGCAATACCACAGAGTGGAGAAGTGGGTAGTGGATGATGTTCTTTGAGTGGGGTATCTTCTACCTTTCAACTTCCCCCCCCTCTCTCTCTCAGATCGACCCCTCCTCAACCTAACTTATGGTCAAGGCTCTCTGAAGTACTTAGCTCTTCGGGAGGAAGTGTTGAAGATGATGGACAAGGGCGTAGTAGAGGAAGTGCATCGTCCTTCAGCAGGGTTTCACAGTTGGATTTTCCTAGTTCCAAAGGCTACAGGTGACTGGAGACCAGTGACAGATCTTTCCATGCTGAACCACTTCATTAGGAGGACCAGGCTCAGAATATTGACAGCCCAGATGGTTTTGGAAACTTTAAGGGGGAACTTTATGCTGTCGATACACTTGAAGGATGCTTACTAACATATTCTAGTTGACCCTTCGTCCAGGACATTCCTTCGCTGCAGCCTTGGAGAGCAAGTGCTATTCCAGTTCAAGGTCCTTTGCTTCAGTTTGACTACAGCCCCTTAAGTGTTCAAAAGAGTCTTTACCTTAATTTCAATGTGGGCTCATGCCAAGGGATTCGCTCTTGAGATACCTCGATGATTGGCTGGTCTTAGCAAGTTCCAGAGAGAAGCTGGTTCGGGACAGGGACCGTCTTCTCCGTTTTGTTGGAGCCTAGGCATTGTGATAAAACTGGATTAGTCCGATCTGCTTCCCAGCCAGAGGATTCTTTACCTGGGTATGACTATAGATATGGCAGCGTGAAGGGATTTTCCGTCGGACAAGAGGTTGCAGAAGCCAGAAACTCAGGTCTGTGGCACGCTCCTTCCTTCCAGTGGCAGGTTCTTCTCAGAATCTTGTCATCTCTTGAGAAGCTGGTCCCTCATGGTCGACTCCATGTTCGCTCTCTGCAGTGGGGACTGAAGGAGTTTTGGTCCCCGGACCTGAGGGGAGATTCCCCTCAGCAACAGGTACCTCTGTCAGAAGAGGTGATAAGAGACTTACAGTGATGGTCGGACAACCAGAATCTTATGGTAGGAGTCACTCTACATTTACCCCCTCTGGATTTACTCCTGTTCTCAGATGCAATCCATGGTTGGGGTGCTTATCTTGAGGAGCTCCTGGCCTTGGGTGTTGGAGTGCAGAGGACAAGCTGCTTCACATGAACGTGTTGGAGTGAAAGTGGCTTTCCTAGGTCTGCAAGAGTTACAAGTGAAGGTGGAGGTTCACTCTGTTGTTTTGATGTCGGTCAACACCACGGTGGTGGCCTAAGTGAACAAATGGGGGGGGGCCCCGCTGGTGTCTCGCCAACTCCACTTGTTGACAGACAAGATGCACCAGTGGGTGATCAACAACTCTGGAGGAGTTTGATGGTTGTAGATTGTGGGCCACTTTCTCATAAAAGTCTAATAGTTCCTCCCTATCCATAGATACTGATGTTTACAAGCACATAATTCAGTGATGATAAGTATACTTACTGGATCTGTGTGCAAAAGTATTGATGGCCAGCACATTAACTTACTTGAGGTAGATGCCATTTTTCTAAGTGCTTTTCCAAAAGAGCGATGAAGTACGTATCTGTGCAGTCAAGGTGGCACTTGTTTAGAGACATTGTACTTACTGGTAGTTACAATCTTCATTGCTCACAGGCAAATGAAGTCTACATATTGCTATGGTTCATTCTAGGAAGGCACAACACTGAAAGTCAACAGTCTTATCAAAGTAATCCAGGTTGTATCATCAGTGTGGCCATTGAACTCCAAGATATGCAGAGCTATCTGGTATCTGAGGGGCATACTGTCAATGGACCTACATATTTGCAAAGAGCCTAAATCACAAGCTACTGGTGTACTGCTCAGCTCTATTTGACTCAGCAGCCTAGGGAATAGATGTAGTGTTTCATCTTTTGGACAATCTCGAAGTCTACAGCTTACCGTGCTCGACTTTATTAGACAAATATTAAACATGCTTTTCTTCTCGGTCAACATGAGAGGCTCCAATGTCCTTCCTCCTTTGGTCACAAGGAATTATTAGCACCTACTGTTGATGGTGCTGGACAACCCTATGAGTCTCCTAGTTCTGAAGAAACTTCTTATACAATGATACTTCCCCAGAATTCACAAAAACCTGGATAACCTTCGTCTTAACACTTGGAGGTTACTCAGGGAGGAGACTAAGATTTTTGTAAGCTTACACATATTTGTCTGATAGGTGCCAGAAAATGATCAGTGGTAAATGAACTAATTTAAACTCCTTTACACTCCTACCACATGGAGAAAATCATTCATGCTACAATAATCATGAAATGTGAAGCTCAAAATAATCAAATATTTTTCCTGTTAAGATTAGACAATACTTTTAAAGCAAACTAATGTCACAAAAAGAATGGAGGTTTGCAGATGTTATACTACAGTATAATGTAATTGTATGATGTAATGTTGTATAATATAATTGTTTATTGTAATGTTTATTCATTCTTATGTTTTCAAAAAATCCCACTTACTAGAAATGTTTCATTTCTTGACAGAAAGATGAATAACAAATGCTAAAAATGTTCAGCCATAGTCTTACTCATTACCTTTTCTACTTCCCTCCACAGCTTTCATTAAGTTACTCTCACTGGAATGAGCTCTTACAAACTAGCACTGGTCATTTAGGGGTGTTAAGTGAAAATAAAAGCATAAATTTTAAGTGTCAAAGTTAGGCCAGACTCATCTTGAAATTATGAAACTGGAAATTGAAACAACCTGGAACATTTTTTTTTTGAGCCATTTACAAGAGCCAACACTGCCGTATTTCAATTGTACATCACCTAAGAATTTGCGAATCATAAAATTATTACTATTTTACAAAGGTGAAGATCCAGAAAGTAAAACCTTAAAATTAGATAATAAGCATTTGTTACCCACTAGAGAAAGATCATTCTTTATATTCCTGTCCAATAAAGACAATTCTGCAAAAGTTATCTCTTCCTTTTGTTTTTGAGTATCCACCTCAAAATCTGGTAATCTTAACTGCCATGAGAAGTGAATAATCTTTAAAATACTCTGTGAATATAATGAAGTAGAATTACGGCCAAAAATCTCAGAATAGTACCCATACTTGAAAATTATCTTACTATTTCTTTCTGTTTGTGTTATCCATTTTTTATGTTTAAGTAAAACAATTCATTTTACTATTGTCTTTTCAATAATTTTCATATTTAAATTCACAGCTTATTCCATAAATTTCTGCAAAACCAAAAGATATCTCTCATGTTAGTTTCTAGGAGGATAGATACAATGAGACCGCACAACGGACCCTTGACTCAAAAACATCAATGGTGTCCCTTTGTTTGTAATGGGAATTTGTCTCAATATACTATTTTTTTATATAATATTTTGTTACCAGAGTGTGTCTGGCTTATGTGAACTTAGGTTGGCATTAATGAGTAATTGAGCTAGGCATTGAAAGAAAAAATAATGCTCTGAATAGTTTATAATCATAAACATCTGAAGAATATCGTTCGTCAACAGATGAGGAGCTAAGTTGAGTAGAGTCCCTGACTATTTTCCAAAGCTAATAGCAAATTATTATTTGAACTCCAAGTTTTAGAAATACTATAATCATAAAAAAAGGCGGGCGTTCATTTTAACCTTTACCTTATTTCCCCTCTATCTTTTAAACAATCTGAGAAAACAGCTGTTATGATATACCAATTACAGATTTAATATATTCAGTAATCTAAGATATTAATGTATATCAATGTAAATGAGAAAATATTGCACAAATTATCCATAGTACTCATATATGCATTATTTATTATAATATGTATTGTGCTATTTTTACTTTTGAATGAAATCTGGTTTCTGTTCACAATGAAGCAAGCGAATTATGGCACGAATGGCAAGATGTCAGCAATCATTCAATATGAATACAAACTTGAAATGCACATGAAAGCAAGACGAACTCTCTCATGTTTGCCGTTGTAATTAGAATAAATGCAGTCAATTACAATAGTATGTATAATTTCTTAATATTATTTGATGAAAATTAAAACAACTATAATTATTGGAAGATAACATAAGAAGATAATGGCAATGAATGCAGCCTCTTCAGGATTGTCATCAATAGTATTCCAGCACATTAACTATATTTTCTTCCTATTATGTTCAAAGATAAAAATATAGTATGTAAATGATTTAGAGTAAAATAGACTGGAATCATTAGGTTGATAATCTCCCGACTCCTCCCCCTCGTTGCTGATTGGTCCGCCAGAAACTTGCATCAACCTCGAGCAAATATGCGGTCTCCCTCTACTATTCCTCTCTAGTTAGTTTAGATTATTAGAAATGAAAGAAAGAGGCAACTTCTCAGAATTGTCTTCACTTAATGGGGATCTAAAAAATAATCTTACGATTTTGCAAATCTGTGTGACCCTATCGGTTAACAGTTTTGCTGTGCATGAATAATTCATTTCAATAATCAACCAGAGGACATAAAATTCCCCTTTCTACACTGGGTATGAAGTTACAAACAAAATGATTTGGGTTTATCTCTGAAGCAGTCAGAAAGGCAAAGGTTTTTAAGATTTGTCTGCTGAACATTTATGGGGATTAAAGTGAAGATGAGAATACCCACACATCTTCAGTGATTTTAACCATTATTTCTTCTAGGAGTAGGTATTCATTCTTAATGGGAGAAAAGTGAAAGGGTCTCAGAAAGGATTTTCAGCCTGAAATTTATATTTTGAGACTATCTGTTGTCCTTTACTTTTTATACAAATATTAGATCCTTGGTATTATTGATGGGTCACTCACATTTTAGGAATAGATGAAGCTTGACCAGAACAAAATTGCTTTCAAGTCTGATAAAGGTTGGCAATCGCTAAAGTGCTTCTGTGCTCGACATATTTTCTTTGCAGGTCTACCCATTTCAGAAAGCATGTGGTTTTTAAATGGCAGGACAGTAACATGGAAATGAATACAAACCGGACTGTTGTTGATATACATGCTGCTGTTGAAACTGGTTGGGCTGAGTCTGGTATTGGCTAGGCTGCTGAGCATGCTTCATGTTTGGTATATGGATAGGTCCTTGAGGTTCTGTTGAGGTTGGATTACTGTGAGTATGGTACACAATAGGGTATGGCAAGACACTCTAAAGAGCAAACTCCTACCACTCGCAAAACAATAGCAAAGGGGAAAAAAATCTGTTTTTTAAATTTCTTACAAATAAGGCATCCCTGAATATTTTCCTGTTGGTTTACAATTGACATGGTACGACAGTTAAAACACGGTCTACGAATAATAATAGTATACGTACTGTACGGACTACTGTGCAGGTATGTAGTCAATTAAACAGATATATTTGATAATTTACAGAAGTGGGTTACATGAACAATAAGAAATTTTAGTTAATAGTACATGTATAAGAACTAAACTATATGTCTGCAAGCTTGATTTAAATACTAGGTTAATATATGATCCTGCTTAACTTCTCTATAGATACTATTTCAAGCAGTGAGGTACTGACAGTTTACTGTGCTTAACTATGGTATATAAAAATGCCGACTACCATGAATAGCTGCAGTAAACAAATATGCAGTTGAAAAGTTAACCTTCTGTCTTACTAAAATGGGAAGTAACCATATCTATGTTAAGTAAGCACCTGCCCACACCATTAATTACATAATTTTGAAGAAAACAGCTAATTTTGGTTATGTAACTAGCAAAGGATCAAACACTGCCATATGTAAAAATAAAACATTAACACTTGTTTAGCTGTGCCCCGCCACCGCAAACAAAACCACTATCTTCAATTAAGTACTGTACTACATGCATGTATATTAATGGCCACAAAAGCTAAAATAAAAGTTCATACAACAGCACCAGTAATAGTAATAACAACTGTAATGATAATATATAATAATAATACCTAATAATAATGATTTAAAGTTCGGTACTATATATCAGAATAATTGTAAATTCACGTTAAATTAAACTCTTATCCTACGTCCAAGAGAAATTATGTAAATAACACTACATTTACTGATTTTTTATTAACTTGACTACTCATACATTAACAGTGTTCCCAATTACTAATGATTAATTAAAAAAAAAAATTGAAGTAGCCAACATTGAAAAGTCCTTCTTATGTATTAAAAGAATTCTGCTAGGTTATGCAACTGATATGGAGCTGCAACCTGCTGACTGTACATGATGACATTTTGTTGACAGTAACATATGTCCAAAAATACTCAAATCTCTGTTTTGAATGGCTTTTTCCTTTTACTCAGAGAAAGGCTTTAAGCAGTGACATAACTGTGGGGAAGTTTTTTGGTCCACCAAGGGCGGCACTTTACATCTTTTGAGCAGGTCTGGTCTGGCATAATTCTACATTTTCTAGCATTTTTCGTCTGATCGGAACACTTAACAGCAATATATCGACTCTGCTGTTAAGAGTTTGATGTTGTTATTAGTGAATTCACTTCTAACAAAGCTCATAGGGTTCAGTTATATAAATCAGCTGTGTTGGTTTTGTTTCAGTTTTATGAAATAAAATAAATTATTGAAGTCTTCGGCTTTTATTAAAATGTGCATCTAATTTTCACACTTGAGTACTTTTTAACACAGGAATGAGGCAGCGCTTTCAGTCTGCCCAGGGTGCCACTAACACTAGTTATGCAACTGATTTTAAGTCGACAGTTCCTGTGACTGACAGCACTACATGCATAAAGATGTAGATTTAACACACATCTCCGAGACTTAATGAACAGTTAGTATAAAGCCCCCCCCCCCCCCCCCCCATTTTTTTTTTGGTGCCTGCAGCAAGAACGGTAAGAACACCAATTTAAAAACTAGGAAACAAAAAAGGTTTTCTTTTGGGTGTAGAGCACTGTAAAGATCAAATTTCCTGCATGGTATTAAAAGAAAAATACCCTAAGTGTTTTTGTTTTTGTCTCAGGACTAGGTTTGACTAATAATAATAATAATACAGGCAGTCCCCGGTTATCAGCGGACTCGGTTAATGGCGATCCACCAAACCAGGTCTCACTCGTTTTCTGCTACCCAAAATCTGGTTATCACCAGGTCCCTTGTCCTTCATCTCCATGAGCTGGTAGATAAAAATCAGCCTCTGAACATCTGCTGGACCAATGGGGAGTTCAGATTGGGTGTTCTGTCCCAGGAATTCCATAAATCTCTGAAACACATCTTTTTTCTCTGTTTACTCAAAGCCTGAGGGGGCCACAACAGGCTCTTTTGGGGGTGTTGCTGAAGGAGATGTACATGGTGATGGTGGGATCAAAGGGTGGGGATAGAGAGAGAGCGCCACCCAACACTTTTCACACATGGCTTTCTCAAACACTTCTTTACCCTGCAGGAGAGGCAAACTGAATGCAGATGATCCACAGTGACATTGGACGTGAATTTACTTAGCTTAATGCTTTCATGCTGTGTAGCCATATGCACAAAGAACAAAGGAGAGGGGTCACACACACCTGGGAACCACAGTGCACTTCGAGAAAAACACTGAGGAACACACAAGGCACGGAAAACTCTACCCCTTTGGAAAACAACACATTAGCCAATGCTCCAAAATGTGAGGGGGGGATCACCAACACATGTGGGTGCTTCATTTTCATTCTCTGAACAAAGATGATCGCCACGTGATTCACGCTTCTCACAACAGGTATGTACTCAATCCTTCTCTTTGAGAAAAAGGCCAGTAAGGATAAACAATGCACACAAAACCACACACTATGCTACTGGAGTTGGGAAACAATAGGGGCAACAACCCTGATGCAGAAAATAATGTTAAGGGATTGCACACCCTATGCATACTAAGACAATGAAAATGGGAGATAATTCAGTGAATGTGCTAAAGCAGACACAGCTGCAAGCACAAGGGAAAAGTAAGGCCAGCTCAGGCAATGGGTAACTGTAGGCTTACTCAACAGGATTTTGTTTTTGGAGATGATTCAGTTACAGCCGAAGCATGGTGTCAGGTGCGAGGAACTCCAGTATACAAAAGTGTATGTTTGTATTCATACCAAAACAAACACTGAATCTCCATCATACAGAGATGTATGAGGCCTGAAGTTTCTCATACTGAAAACATTAAAATTATAGTGCTTCAAATATTTTTAACCTCAGCGGGCAAGCAGAAATGGGTTTTTAAACAGTGTCACAAAAATAGTTGCTATTAAGACTGGTAGCTCGTGGGTTTTCAAGTTAAGGGTTTCTGTAACAATGCTGGATTTTACAAAGTGAAAGCATGAGCCATATGGTCAACCCTCCACTTTTATTGAAGCTTGAAGCTGGCAAGGAAAGACTCTTGCCTTAACACAGGAGATGTAACCTCTAAAACTTTGGCCATCCGCATATTTTATTTCTTTTTCCCTCAGCCCGGGATGACTTGAGCTGAATACAGTGAAACCTCAGTTTTCATACATAATCCATTCCGGAAGCTCCCAACAAGTCTGAAACGTACGAAAACCGAAACAACAATACCAATAATTAATAATGGAAATACAATTAATGCATTCAAATTCCCCAAAATATAAAAAAAAAAATATTTTAGAGGGAATAAACACAGTTTTATATACAGAAAACAATGAGAAATAAATATAAATAGTAAATAATGAAATGAATAATGAACATTCAACATCACTCTTACCTTCATGGAAGACTTATTAGCATACGGAAGAAGGGGAGGAGGCGGCAGAGAGGTTATTGTATGGAAGGGGAATCCCCCTCCAGAAGGATTTCAGGTATCATGGACCTATCTAAGGTTACTTCTCCTTTTTGATTTTTACTGGAACTACCTTGGGATACTTCCCCTCTTCTGTTTTTACTGGCACTAGGACAAACTTGAGAGTCACTGGACCCCTGCTTTCATCTCTAACACAATGTGAAGCAGCTTGTCCTCTGCACTCCAGATACCCAAGACTAGGAGCTCTTCGAAATGAGCACCCCCAACCTTCGGTGGAAACATCCAAGAAAAAGGAGCAGATCCGGAGGGATCAAGTGTAGAGACACACCAACGTAAGGTTCTGGTTGTCTAACCACCACTGTAGGTCTCTTCTTACCTCTCTCGATAGAGGTATCAGATGCTAAGGGGATTCTCTTGCCGGAGACCAGAACTCCTTCCGTCTCAACTGCAGAGAGTGAATGTGGAGACACCCGTAAGGTACCAGCTTCTCGAGGGATAACAAGATACTGAGAAGAGCCTGCCACTGGAGAGCTGGCTGCTCGACCTGAGCAAGGAAGGCTCGAGCCACCGTCCTGAACTTCTGCAGTCTCTGATCTGATGGAAAACCCCTTGGCACTGCCATATCTATTACCATACCAGGTAACGAATCTTCTGGCTGGGGAGCAGACTGGACTTCTCCGGGTTTACTACGATGCCTAGGTTACAACAAAACTGGAGAAGACAGTCCCTGTCCCCGAACTAATTTCTCCCAGGAACTTGCTAAGACCAGCCAATTGCCGAGGTATCTCGGGCGAATCCCCTGAGCATGGGCCCACATTGAAACCAGGGTAGAGACCCTAGTGAACACTTCAGGGCTTGTAGTCAAACCAAAGCAAAAGACCTTGAACTGGAACACTTGCTCTCCAAGGCTGAAGCAAAGGAATCTCCGACAAAGGGTGAATTGGGATCTGGAAGTAAGCATCCTTCAAGTCTATCAACAGCATGAAGTTGTTGTGCCTTACTGCTGCTAAAACTGTTCGGAGCGTCTCCATTCTGAACCTCGTATTCCTGACAAAGAAGTTCAATGTGGAAGATCTATCACTGGTCTCCAAATGCCCTTAGCCTTTGGAACCAAGAAGATCTCACTGCATACCCTGGTGAAGGACGATGAACTTCCTCCACTGCGCCCTTGTCCAACATCTTTGACACTTTCTCCCTGAGAGCGAAGTGCTTTGGAGAGCCTCGAGCATAAGTTAGGTTGAGGAGGGACAATCCGAGAGAAGGGGAAGTCGAAAGGTAGTAGATGCCACCCGAATGCCACCTACTACCCACTTCTCCACTCTGTGGGAGTATTGCTGTTTGGCCCAATGGCCTGCCAAGCATCCCCTTACTCATGGCAACAGGTAGGGAGTGATGCCTTCTCTATTGACAACCCAGTCTGCCTCTTCCCCTACCCCACCTTATTATTAAGACTGAAGGTTTGTTAGCTATGAAAAATACAAATTTATTAAAAATTTGTCATATTAAAGTAATACATAGTATTTAATGCACACGATTTTCAATGGACTTTTGAATTGACTCAGTTCTCTGTGTTTATTTTATAACTTTATATGTACACTGCATCATTACCTTTAATAGACAGAATACCATTCATAATATTTAAAATATTATTATTTCCAGGTTTTATAGAACACTTTAGAGTAGGGTGATAAAGTAATTCAGTATGGAAATCATGACAAATTTTTGTGTGCCATGGTTCAGTACTATTCATGGTAGTGTTTCACGGAAAATATGTTTACTGGGCTTATTCTCTACTGCATTGCTATATCATTCAGTCATATGCTAGTTCAGGGGATACTCCAGTAGACTGAGCAAATATTGTTGGTTAGCTTGGGTAGTCCAAAGTACCCCTGTGATTTTGCCCCAGGTAGACCTCTCCAGGTTGTTGTCTTGTATGTGCTGTCATTTTGAATTTTTGTATCTTTGTTAGCTTTTTTGGCCTCCGTGAGAGGACTTGGGTTTTATTTTTTATTAAAGACAGGATGACACAGTGCACTAAAACTTGAATGCTTTGCAATTCAAGAGTTTCCTTTGCAATTCAAGAGTTTCCAATTCAAGAGTTTCACTCCTGGTAACATAAAAGATATCTTACATGTAATGCAGGGAGAATTATTCAAAATCGTTGCATGTACAAAAATAGGCCCTACTTCTTCATTAAGTAATCATTAACAACAGAATAATGACCGTAATGTCGATTTCATTCGTAAGTGAAATTACACGTACTGCACAAAAAAAAAAAAAGTCAGAAATGATAGTCTCTTGGCACCTTTTGAATACAAATACTTCAGTCAAAGCTAATCACACAAATTAGCATATCAGCTTGAAATACTGTGTTGAATTCACAAACTATAATAGAAGTATTGCACATGAAGTCCTGATTTAGTTGCAAATTACATCTAAATCCAACAAAAACCAATGCAAAAATCTTTACTTATTGTTTTCCATAATTGTAAACCACTCATAAAAAATTTATTTACAGATGGATACCAGTAAAATTATGAGGTTAACCATACAGGATTTAATGTTATGAATGATTAGCCTGATAACTATATGAAAGAGCAAATTAAGTCAAGAGACATTAAAGTTAATTCCACAAATAAAAACTCTTCTCTCTTTATAAAGTACGGTAGTGCTTTGCATTCTTTAGTTTTGACAATTATTTTCAATAGAAAGTGGAAGAATTTTATTTCAAATTGCAACCAATGTGGTCTAGATTTAGCAAGCTAACCTACAACATGAGAACTGAAATACAAATACATGCAGTAAAATGGGCCTTGCAAATATCAGGCTGTCTTGAGAATATACGTATACCATCTATTTTAAAGATCTACTGATATCCCAGTCAATCAGAATTCTCAACAGTATTTCATACATGTAAACAACTGTAGAACACTGAACAAGCTTTAGAAGCTCTTAATCTGGGGAAAAATACAGTTAGATCAGTTTATCAATGTCATAATCTTATTTAAAGGCAGGTAAGGATTGTAGCCATCACGAAGACACCAACACAAAAGTGAGAAGCAAACATTCATGACTATGAAGTACAGAATGACAAAGGATATGTAAGCTAAATTTCACAAGGTACAGAAACTCTGTGAAAAGGTCAGATATCAAAAGGTGTGTGCAGGTCAACCAAGCAAAATAGGTCACACTTGAGCCCCCTACCAACTCCTTCAGGTAAAGTGTCTGTTATCGTCTGAAGCCTACGGAAAAATCTCGATGCAGTGGGAACTTCTTTGGCTTGGGGCATTTTAACGTTTTCAATGCTAATCATCAGAGGTTTGTTTTCAGAGAGAGCTTGATTCGTCGACAGGCCTTGTTCTGAAATTTGTTGTGGTTGGTATTGAGTTGGGTTATAAATATGCTGCTGAGAACAATCCCCAACTTCATACACAGAAGTCTGTGCTTGGGGGATAATCGGTTGCATATAATTGGAGATTTCATCATCAGAACCTGGGGGTTGCATTAGAGTAGGACAGTGTTAAAGGAAGATCAAAATCAAACAAAAGCAAAGCAGTGAAATGGAGCTGCAGCCAAATGAATTTAAGCAAATTTGAAGGAAGATATCATTTATTAGATTTTAATTAGAAGTTGTGAAGCCAGAAATTGATCAACTTATAACCAGAGAACCATTAAAGAATCAGTAAGAAGCACATGCAACAAGGTTAAGAGTGCAACTCCAAAAAGTTATGACTGCAGAACAAGAGTGAATAATAAAGCCAGAAGTCATCAATTGATAGTTGTCAAAAGAAGCTTGAGTTGCATGCACCTTGCCCTTACCAGAACACTTCCAGAGTACCATTTTTTATCTTCATCACTACAGCAGAAGTAGAGTTTAAAAGAAGGGCAATTTCTACAAAATTAACGAAATATTAAGCGCATCTGGAATATGAGGATAAAGGTCCAAAAATGATCCTTGATACCAGCAAAGACTACCACAAAAATGTTAGGGTTGGATCTTTTACACCTCATACACACTTCAAGGTGAACTACACAACATTTCATTTGCAGAAAGTTACAGCTTACTGTATTAGAAATTGCTAAAGAAAATCACTAAATACAACTCAGTAAATTATAAAGATACATTTCCCATCACCAGACCAACTGCATGTGATATATTCTCATACCCATCTTTCGACCTGAATTAAAATTCTCTTTAGGAAAGTGTCCACCTCTTGCCCGGGCTTCATCAGTATTAGCTGATATTCGTACTGCATAGTGAAAAATGAAAGAAAAACAGAAAAAATAATAACAAGCTAAAATAAAATACAATTAACACTATGTTTCTAAAAAAATGCAAACAGCAACTACATAACTCAATGGTAATGAGAAAAATAACGTAGGGAAACTGAATTATTGGATTATCCGTTGTGATACTTCATTTTGTGCCGGTCATCAGCTTGGATTGTGACATGTGAAAACCCACCACCATACCAACAGACAATGCTACAATATAAGGTATATGACCTCACCTTGATTTCTGAAAATATTTGGCAATTCTTTTGCATCCGGACTTGCTGGCTCTGATTCTCCATTCTGGCCTAGAATGATTTTAGAAACTCCTCCAACACTGTGTTGGATAATTTTTAATCCACCTGTATCAGGAGCAGAGTTTATGAAATTATTTTCTCGGTTGGTGGTATTTCTGATATTTCCAACAGAGCCTCGGTACCCATTGGTTCTTGAAGGGGGCACTTGATTTTTACTTATGTTAGGAACCGAGCCTCTTTTGGCACCCACGGGCTGTTGCAATGTCCCATTTCTTTCATTTTTGGTACGGGGTACTGGCCCTTGGGATCCCACTGTACCCTGCCCAGAAAATGAACCTCTCTTCTCATTTAAAGTCTTTGAAACAGTCTCTCTTTGACCATTGCTTTGGGATAATGATAATGATCCTCTTTTCTGTCCACCACTTGATCCAAAGGCTCTCACTCCACTCTGCTGAGAGGAGTAAGGTCTTGGTGCAATAAGAGGAACTTCTACTTTCATTGGTGAACCTGAAGTAGGGATATCTGGAAAGGCAGTCAGGTTGCTGGATTACTTGGGTAAGGTATGGGGAAGGACTGGATAGAGAGAAAGAAGGAAATTGGATAGGACAGGGAAAAGTGAGGCGAGAGAAATTTAATTTTAACCACCATCACCACATTATACTCGAACAACCCGGAATTGAAATAAAAAGATAACATCGAGAAATAAAGCGATGCAGTTTTCCATCCATACTCTGCAAGCATCTTTTTCCCCTTAACATTGTGAAGAACTGAGTTTTCTCCTTTGTTGCATGTAGAGCAATATAACCTGTATGAAGCAAAGCCTGTAAAGGGTGTGTGACCTCTTGGTAATGGCATACTAGTGTATGTAATACATTCGTTCTCATTCATACTCCATTCATTCTGTGTCCTCCACTGCATACTCACCAGCATTGTCTTGGTGGTCCAAAACATTCTGCAGCACTCTGAAAGACCGGGATTGGACAGGGGGGCCAATATCTGCTTGGTCACCATTCTGGTTACTGCAAACATTAAGATAGTCAGTGTGATACATTTACAATTGTCAAATATTTAAGATTAAGCTTTTTAGCCAATTTGTTAATGTTATATGGCACATTTAACTTTAATTTAGTTTCACTGAACTTTTCACTTAACTCCTGCCATGAGCAAAACATGAGATTTAAATCTATCTCTATAAAGCAATACACATTCCTCCATATGGTATATGATTCTTATTATTTGTTGTGAATTAGACATCGATTTATTTAAAAAGATAGGTAGCCTTTAAATCTCTATCCTTTTATGCCTCACATTCTAAGACTACAGCTTTGACTAACATTTTGTTTTAGTCATTGTATATATGATTCTGAGTTACCGTACATATTTAAAATATGTTCTACATTGTATCATTAAAAAAAAATAAAAGAACTGTTCATCAACCAAGTACAGTTCAATTTACTGGGCTACCTTGAAAGATATTATTCCTCCCATTTCATACAACTAAAATATTTATATTTGCATTTCAATTTCAGAGGTTAGACTAATACATTTTGGTTCTTTACCTACAGATGCTTCAACACACAAAAGAGGGAAAAATTACAAAAAACTATATTGTAGAAAAATACAACCAAAATCATAGCAGTCACAGCCAACAGATATATTCCTTTTGCATTTCTCAGTTCACAACTTGAAATGCACAAAGATCTTCAAGGTAAATCACATACTAAAAGAAGAGAAGCAAAGTAGCACAAACACTTATCTCCATATATACTATGCGTAGTTACCTTCAAAAGATTAGTTGCAACAGACCAGCGCAACTAAAAATATAAAAATAATTAGAAATAAAAAGTACTACAGAAGACATAATATATAAAATAAAGTTAAAATCTTATTATGTTTGAACACTACACAAAACACACATAATTCTTCATATTAATACACTCTCTTAAAAGTTATATATTAAAATATAATTTGAAATGTAAGCTCTTTATGTTAGTCACTGTTTTAAGAGGATATATTCTCGATACATAAACTACATAAATATTCATATAATTTGGAACAACATACTATATCGAACTTTCCTACCACAGGGAACAATGAAAACATAATTTTTTTTTCTGATATCCTACAATTTGCAGTACTGTACTAAGTTTTTATTTATTATTTATATTATGACTACTTTGCTGCACATCTAGAGAAATAAGTGTCAACTGATGTGTGGAGTCAAATTTATTTTAAAATGGGCTGCCAAAGATGGAAAAATTTGTGTCACCAAAAAAGACACTGTGTATCTACATATAGTCATATACATGCTGCCTTCATATCATATAATCTAATGTAGATCGCACACGTAGATCAGTAGCATACAAGGGATTTGTTCTATTGCAAAAGCAAATTAGTTGCAAACTTCTTCTCCTTTGAAGTCACACAATATGATGAAATTCAAGTAAGTAACTGCAAAAATAGAAAGTGCATTTAAGATACATATTAAGTGCAAGTTCTATCATCTACAAGTATATTACAAAGTTACATGCGGAACAGTCCAATTTGAGACCTCTGCACAATAGAACGAATCCACAATTGAATGACAGCGCATTTTAGACACACTGACAGATTAACACGCAAATAACATTCCCAGAGGAAGGTATACTGCAATGGCTAATGCTTAAATTTTCTGTTCACTAGCCCCATATTCTACTATACCTAGGGGTAGTCCGGGGTGTTATCGTGTCCGACATTTTTTTCTGTATGAATCTTGGGAAGGCACTGCAAAAAGCATAATAAAATCTCCATTTAGTCTTGGGAGAAGTAGATCCTTTTGAGTGGGATAAAAATGAATTATATCAACACAGTGTTAGTTGGAGACATTTGGATAGGAGCAAAAGTTAACAGGGCACTGCTTTTATGGTAAAAACTCTTAATTCGTTATATGTATGCAGCATTATAACTATAATGACTACAAAAGGCTCAGCATTTGATATTACAGACACCTAGTTAAAAGCTGATTGTCATGTAAATTTTTTAAATAATGAGTTACAATACATTATTCAAAATCAGTTACACTAAGAATCTGCACAGACACCAGAACTATCAGAAAAATACACAAGTTAACATAACAGTTTGTTACTTGTTGAAACTGAACAAGTGAGTATGTGAGAGTGGCGACTACTGAAGGCAGAGAGGGACAAGGTGATTTCTTGGGTCTTGCTATGAAGGACGCTTGACAGGATCCCAGGAGTGGGGATGAGGAGATGGGTACAGACATCAAGATGCAGACTTACTTTTCTAGGCCTGAGTTGAGCTGAGCCAGACTTTGTTGCATCTGGTGAAGAGCATCAAGAGGGTTGCTGTTGTTGTTGTTGTTGTTGTTGCTGTTTGAACTATTTTCAGAAGAGGAGGAAGAGAGGGAGTTATAAGGAAGGAAGGCACCACTTTGTCCACTCCCACTCAAAGTATTGATGGGATGTTTGAAACCTGTCCCTGGAGAGCTATTCCAGCTGGGCTGAGGATGATGAACATGAACCGGCTGTTGCTGGTTTAGGTGAGACAAAGGTTGATGAAAAGTCTGCTGAGCATTGTTTGTACCAGTAGTCCCTTCTATACGAATTGGAATAAAGCGTTCATTTACTGATGTACTTGCATTTGATATGGTTGAAGTAGCAGCTGTGTGACTTGGGGCAGGCGGAGTTTCTCTAGGAGGTGAATCACTTTCAATCATGATAGGAATTATTCGTTCCCTTGGCTTCTGTTTGGGTTGCTGTGATTGCTGGAACTGAACTGGAATTACACGAGGTTGCTGATTCAAATTCCCTTGATGCTGTATTCGAATAGGGTGAGATTTGGGCTGAGACTGTAGGTGATTGGTAAGGGGTTGCTGAGTATGAGGCTCAAAAAGGTGGGGTTGTCGCACCTGGGACTGTGGCTGGAATTTAGGTTGTGTTTGAACTGGCCTTGGCTGAATCTGTGCCTGGGACTGTGGCTGAACTTGAGGTTGCTGTGTCTGTACTTGCTTGAGTTGGCTTTGTATCTGCGGCTGCTGTGGCTTGTATTGCTGCTGTACTCTAACAGACTGTGCTTGTGATTGTTGTTGTTGAGGTCTTTGAGGAGGTGGCAAGGACTGCTGTCTCTGAAAAACTGGTTGTTGTCGAACATTTGGCTGTGTCATGGTTCCAGCATTAGCAAAAGTGTCTGTTGAACCCTCAGGTCCAAGTGATGACTGCCTCATAAAGCGGTTATGAGGTTGGAACTTATGAAATGTCTGCTGAGCATGCTGAACAAATAGTGGCGGTGGAGAGGGTTCTCGTAAGTGTCCACACATCCAGGGTAGTGGAGCTTTGTGTAATCCAGTGGTTGGACTTCGATGAGAGCTTCGTTCAGCTGAAGGTGATATGGGGCCTGAGCTGGGTATCCCCTCATCTACATGAAGTGGCACATTTGGAGAAGAAACATGTGGAGAAGATGTCTTGGTGGGAAGAGAAGCTTGGCGAACTAAGCGTGTTCCTTTTACACCAGCAGAAGTAGAGATTGGTGTCATTGATGATAACGCTGGCGGAGGTGACTGTACTTGAACAGGTGTTTTATTAATGTCCAATTCATTATTTGTTCTAATTGGAACTGGTTTAATGGGCAAAGGCTGTGACAATGAATTTTGCTTTGAAAGATTTGTTGTTGGTGCAGATGGCTGATTAAATGCCATTTGTTGGATAACTGGTGCTTGTGTAATAATGGGGGGAGGTTCTATGGGTATATTTGGTATGAATGGAGGCTCAGGCAAAGATGATTGTCGTTTTAAACCAGCACCTTGACCAGAAACTTGCCTCAAAACAGAGTTTCCTAATCCACTCACTGGCTGAGATGGTGTTGGTCTTGAAGGAGCATTTAGCTTCATGGAGGAAGGAACCGCTGGAGAAATGTCCACAACTACAGGTTTCTCTAGTATGGCTTGTTTAACAGGTGTTGGTTCCCGGAAAATCTGCCTGACTGGAGTGGGCTCTTTCATAGGCATTTCCCTCACAGGTATAGGAGAGAAAATTACAGGTATGTCATTATCTATAGGTTCAGGAACACCAGGCTGTCTTGTATGAACTTGTTTACTTGCTGAAAGGTCATTCAACTCTGGTTTCATGGTAAGAGCTGGTTCTTTAATAGGAACCTGCTTAACTGAAGAGTATTCTTCAGTGGGAACCTGCCTAACTGGAGTAGATTTTTTAACAAGACCCTGCTGAATTGGAGTAGGTTCTTTAACAGGAACCTGTTGAAGTGGAGTAGGTCCTTGAACAGGAACTTGGTGAAGTGGAGATGGTTCTTTGACAGGAAACTGATGAAGTGGCGTAGGTTCTTTAGCAGGAACCTGCTGAAGTGGAGTAGGTTCTTTGACAGGAACCTGCTGAAGTGGAGTAGGTTCTTTGACAGGAACCTGCGAAGTGATGGTTCTTTGGAGGAAACCTGCGAGTGGAGTAGGTTCTTTGACAGGAACCTGCTGAAGTGGAGTAGGTTCTTTGACAGGAACCTGCTGAAGTGGAGTAGGTCCTTGAACAGGAACTTGGTGAAGTGGAGTTGGTTCTTTGACAGGAACCTGCTGAAGTGGAGTAGGTCCTTGAACAGGAACTTGGTGAAGTGGAGTTGGTTCTTTGACAGGAACCTGCTGAAGTGGAGTAGGTTCTTTAACAGGAGCCTGCTGAAGTGGAGTAGGTTCTTTATTAAAAGCCTGGTAAACTGGGGTAGGTTGTTTCATAGGAGGCTGCTTGACTGGAGTAAGTTCCTTAACTGGTGTAGGTTCTTTACTAGGTGGCTGTTTAGTTGGGGTAGTTTCTCTACTAAACGGTGTTGGCTCTTTATTTTGTACCCGTTTCAGTAATGCAGGTTCTTTTGCAGGGGATGATTTTGTTGCTAATGGAGTAATAGGAGTAGGCTCTTTTTCAAAATGTACTGGAGATGGTTCCTGATTTACAGAAGAGGATTCTGTTAAGCTGGAAGATTGTATTACTGGTATGGGTTCACATACTTCATCTAAGATTGGTGAAGATTCTGTAAATGATGATTGGGAATCAGATAACGATAAAATCTCTTTCTGAGGAGATGACTCGTCAAAAGAATCTTCAGTAATAGGAAGTTCTTTCTGATGAAGAACCTCCTCTTGTGTAGGAATTATGCCTCGTGGAAGTTCATGATGAGTTGGAGACAACTTATGCACAGAATTGAGAACAGGACCTGGTGGGCTGACATTATTAGGATCTGAATATCCTAGAATTAAATCTTCTATAGGTGTGCTCGTGGACTTCGGAAATTGTGGAGATTCTGTTGGTCTTGATAAAACAAAATTATTTTCCACCACAGATACAGGAGCCATTTCTGGTATTTCAGCAACCTTTGGTGAAAGAATTGTTTCTGGAGGACTCAGAATTTCTAGTTCCTTTGGCAGTGATGGCTGACCTGAAGCTGAAGATTCTTGAATAATAGGTGGTGTTACAGGAACTCTGACTGCTTGTGGTGGTGGTAGGGGTGGTGGGGAAGGTTCACAAGGTATAGTACTCACCAAAGGAGATGTTGGGGGGGAGGCACTGATGAGTGATCCTCTCCTAGCGGCAAAATTCTGCGTTGGGAGTGGGGGTGCCATCGGTATTGATGGACCGGGCTCTTTAGCCAACATAGGTTGCGGTGCAGCTGGTGATGTGGGTGAGGAGGATATAGGTGGAGATGAAATGGTTGATGGTACAGAGCTTATAGGTGAGGAGACTGGCATGGTGAAGGAGTTCTCTGCTGTTACAACAAAAGGTGGTGGTGGTGGAGCTGGACCACACACATTCTTCTTGGGTTTAGGAACTTCCTTGGGCTGAGAGTGATGTTGAGGGCCCATGCCCACCCCAGGCATTGGCAAGACCTGAATTGGTAGGCCCTGTGGTGCACACTGAGCTGATACAGTTGCATTCGGCTGTCCTTGCTGAGGCTGCTGCGCCAAGGGAGACGGCTTCACACCTTCGGATTGAGCATTTCTGTAGAGGCGCCGCTGCATTCTAGGTGACCTGTGGGCAGAGGGTCTAACACTCGTGCCACAGTCATAGATATAATATAAAGGGTGCAAGAGGAACTCAGAGGTACATGGATGCATTTGTTAACTCAGCATGGTGAATGGCTATATGCATTGAAGCACTTCTATTTCAGTTCCACATTGACAATAGAAAAAATGTCAGCTTAAGCTTCAGTAACAAATTGCTGTGGGTCACAACTATTTTTCGTTTACTTAGTTTATTACAAAAACATGACAACGGGTCACAACTAATTCCAAAAATGTCTTACTCTACAGTGACAAGACACACATGATTTCATTTTCTAATCAGTCACACGAAGCTAGCTGCAGGATAGGATCAGAGGAGGGACCAGGGAACAAGGTTAACTCACGAGAAACACATTCTATTTTATAAAATGGCTAGTTTCAAATAAGAATCCTAAGGCCCACAGAAATCTGGGAATCATGAAGAAAACACGAGAGGAATCCATCAAGAAATTTAAATGAACAATTGTTTTCAGGTCACCAGAACTTGCTGAGCACTCGTATTTTGTAAGCAGTAATGAGTTAGCATGAATATAATGTTTGTTGACCTTTGCAACCTAGGGGTTCATATTTCATAAGAAACGTAAAGAGAGTATACAAATGAGAACTTTTCTTTATTTTTATTCTGTACAATAACATTAATGTAATTACACAATTTATTTACTCTTTACTCCCGCTATTCTTTCCTTATGATACAAAAAAACTTAAATGATAAATGTTACATTATTTAAGGCAATATTTATAAAACCATGAGATGATGTCAAGGGGTCTGCAGAAATGTTAAGTACACATAGATGCATGCATATATACATGTGTATATATATACACATATACACACATACATGTACAAATATACATACACATATACATATGTATTGTATATATATATATATATATATATATATATATATATATATATATATATATATAACATATATATATATATTTATATATATAGGTATATATAAAACAAACAACACTGTGTTAAGGGACTATTATCATGAAATTTTGTATGTTAATGAGAGAGAGAGAGAGAGAGAGAGAGAGAGAGAGAGAGAGAGAGAGAGGACGGCAAGTATATGAACAGTAATTAGGCAAATGGAACAAAGATACCCATTCAGACAGTAAGGTTAAGTATATATTATGTGGAAGGCACATCGTCATGAGTTACAACAGCTCCATCATTTCTTTTACGATTCATTACTCTGACCATTTTTGTTTTAACATTCGTACAAATATCCAAAGATACCAAATTACCATTTTTTCCAAAATATTGGGAAACCATACGAAGGAAGGACATGGATAAATGAAACAAAAAGGTAGCTCAAAGTGGAAGCTACGAAAATCAACCTGACACTATAAGAAGCTGAGACAGAAAAGGAACTTGACACAGGAGGAGAAGAAGGACGAGACTTGAAAATGAAGCCTGTGATAAGGAGGAATCAAGAAAAAGATCGAACTTACCTAATTTCGGACAAATCGAGTCCTCCTGGGGTGTATGTGAAGGGCTTCCTGTCCTTCATCATGGCACTGGCCAAGGCGGCAGGTGGGGTGTTCATGGCTGGGCGAGCGGGGATCTGTAATATTAAAAAAAAAAAAAAAACAATGATTATACCTGTTTAATGAGCGGTTGTTCAAGCACAGATCTACGGTGCGAAAAAAATATTCAGAAACTTGTTTGCTATTAACTTCAAGGCTAATCTAGACGAGAACTAAAATGCTTGGCAACAATTTTGAAATTCATGAATCTTCACGAAAACATCCAAGACGGTTAAGAGAGCTGTGCTTAGTCGAGAGATGTCGAGCCGTTCAGCAACATTCGGTGACAAAGTCCTTCATAGTTAAGGATATTCAGTTTACAGCCGACTATATTTCAATCCATTATCTACCGTAATAGTTTACTTAAGTTTTTCCTTAAATAAGCATGGGCAATATAAACTATATTGTGCAACACAAAAAATCACAAAGCGACTACCATCAAAATGTATGACAGGCTAACTATATACTGATAAAGATAGTCGCTGAAATTAATAATTGCGCAAATAGTTCATCATTTGTTGCTGAATCAGGTAGTACTACAAGTTGCTGTCATTATAACTGAATGAAAGAAATGTACTGAATCGATGTCTTCAGTCAATAATCGATTAATCATAACGAAAACGACAAAATTCCCGAAAGGGCCTCCTCACCTCTGAAGGAAGTCTTGAGGTGGGGATGACGCCTGGGATTGGTGGAGGTGGTGGGGGTGGTGGTGGTCCGCCTGCGGATTACAAAAGGAAAATTAAAAAACAAAAAATTATAATCATCATTAATAAAAAGTAGAGCTGGATAGAGTATAACCTTTCCTATTTCAGACAAGAAACTCACAAGCATTTCTACAAGATTTATGGAAGTACCTCTCTCTCTCTCTCTCTCTCTCTCTCTCTCTCTCCTCTCTCTCTCTCTCATCTCTCTCTTCTCTCTCTCTCTCTCTCTCTGGAACAATCTAATGAAAACAATCTTGAAAATAATTGAAGAAGTTCCAAATAAAATCCAAGTGGTCAAGAGACTCATAAAGAAAATATACATAAACCAACATATTCCGACAAAGAAAATGAATAAGGTGAATCTTGTGAATATACTAATTGATGCATTAGGAAAAAAGAATGCCAAAAGCATGCAAACTGTGTAAGGTTTGGTATAGCATAGTCAATCCACAAAACCTAATCAGAAAATGTGCTGCATGCAACATTCCGACCCATCCACAGTGTGCTGAGGTAATACAAGATTTGAGAAAAGATACAAGAATTTTTTGTTCAACATGTCTATCATGGATAGACAATGTTATTAAATCAAGATTGAATGTACAAATAGTTGAGGATGAAGAAGAAGAGGAAGAGGAAGAAGAAGAAGAAAAAGAAAGAAGAGGAAAACGGACGAGAAGTAAACAAAATGAAATGACAGAAAAAAAAATAAGGAAAACAAAGAACAAGAAAAAATAAAAAGTATGGATGCAGAGATACTCATTGATACTACATATGAGGCAATAAAGCAGCATACCTACGAAGAAATAAATTACGATATGACAACAGAAAAGCAAATCCCGAAGAGGCTCTACCCAGATCTATACAATGACGGGAAAGAGGAAAAAATAGACAAGAAAGACAAAATCTGCAACCTTTTGAAAAGAGGGAATTGCAGATTTGGAGAAAGATGTTACTACAAACATCCTAAGATATGTCAAAACTATGAAATATATGGTAAATGTGATACTTAGATGGATATGGGGATGATTGCAGAGATCTGCATCCAAAAATATGTAAAAACCTCAAAGAAGGAAAAGGATGTAAGTTCGACAAAAAATGCAAATATATGCACCCTGTAGCCATGAATCATAATCAAATAAATAACCAACCAAGTAATAAAATCCAAAATAAGAAAGAAACAAATAAAGAGAGAAATCAAGAATATCAGGGAAAAGAGAAAAGCAAACCACCAATGAGATATGCAGAGGTGTCAGCAAAGAATTTCAAAGCATCAGCTCCGAAATTCTACTCAAGAGATAATAACTGTATTTATTATGCAAGAGGATATTGCAGAAACGGAGAAAATTCAGACAGATTCAGACACAAAATGAATAATTATGATGAAGGAAGATCAAAATATTATGGAAAAGTTGGATTTTTTAATGTCAGAATTTCTGGAAATGAAAAAAAGAACAACATACCAGAACAGGAAGAGACATGGGAAAATCCTTATTACTATCAGTATTAAATGAAGGAGAAAACACGCAAACCATCATAGTGATGAATGCGCAGGGTTTAGTTACGAGTAACTCAAAAAGAAAAATAGAGTACTTAGAAGAACTAACCCAAAATGAAAAGAAAATAGATATAATGAATATAAGTGAAACCTGGTATTATTCCCAAGAGACTGGGAATGATGATCAAATAAAAGGGTTCCAAACTTATAGATCAGATAGAAAAAATAGGAATCAAGGGGGAACCGCAATATATGGGAAAGACAAAAAACAAGGAAAAATATATGAGAAATATAGTAACTCAGAATGTGAACTAATAGCGGTAGAATTTGAATCTGAAAAATTGATGAACATAGTAATATATAGACCTCCTAATACTAAAGAGTTTGACTTAATAATTGAAAAATTGGATGATATATGTAGAAATCACAAGGGACTGGACTATTCTCCTATCTGGAGACTTCAACTTTCCTTTCGTAGAATGGAAATGAACGAATAGGAGATTGTGGTTGTACTTATACATATAAAAAAGAGAGTAATAGTAGTGCAGAAGATAAGAGGCAATTTGAAAAGCTATTAGATATGCTACTAGAATACAACATTCAACAAATAAATCACCTGCCAACAAGAAAGGAAATACTTTAGACCTAGTATTTGTGAACGAGATGAATTATGTTAAAGAAATAATAGTTTATAATGCGAGTATTTCAGACCATAATGTCATAGAATTAACAGTTCATTCCAAAGCAAGTGAAAATAGAGATAAGCAAGAAATGAAAAAGTGGGGGGTTAAGGATATGGAAAATACAACTTCTACAGTAAAAATATAATAATGGTCAGAAATTAATGAAGAATTAAACAAAGATTGGGATAACATTTTCGTAAGTGATGACATAAGGGTAAATACGGAGATATTATATAAATATTGGAGATAATAGTGGAAAAAATATATACCGAAGAAGAAAAGTAAACATCATTCATGCATACAAGAGACAGAAGAATCTTGTTCCAGAAAATCAGAAAGTGGAAAAAAGGTCTTGCAAAAGAAAAAAATGCATGGAAAGTTATAGAACTAAAACGTAAGAAATAGAAAATGCAGAAAAAAAGATTATACAATCAAAAGAAAATGAAAAACGGGACTTGGAAGAAAAACCCTAATAAATATCAAGCAAAACCCCAAACTATTATACTCATATGCGAAGAAGATGAATAAAAGAAGAATAGAAATAGGCCCTCTGAGAATTGAAGGGAGATTAACGAATGAAAAAAAGGAAATTTGCAACATACTGGCAGAACGATATAAGAGAGAATTCACCCCTAGAATAGATAATGAAGATAATGATATAGAAGTAAGGGATGAAAATAGTGAATATTTAGCTGACATAGATATTAATGAAGCTGATATTGTGCAGGCTATTAATGAAATTAAAAATGGAGCTGCTGCAGGGCCTGATGGAATTCCTGCTATTTTGTTAAAGAAAGTAGTTCATTCTATCGCAAAGCCACTTGCAATATTATTAAGACAAAGTGTAGATACAGGCAAGATATATGATGAGCACAAATTAGCGTATATTACCCCTACTTTCAAAGTGGATCAAGACTAGAGGCAAGTAATTATAGGCCTGTGAGTCTAACATCACATATAATGAAAGTGTATGAAAGGGTAATGAGAAAAAAATATTATGAAAACATTTAATAAAAAATAATTTGTTTAATAAAGGACAACATGGTTTCGTACCCGGAAAAAGTACACAAACCCAACTGTTAGTCCACCGTGAAAAACATATTCAAAAATATGAAAAGCGGAATGAAACAGATGTGGTTTATTTAGACTTTGCAAAAGCTTTTGATAAAGTAGACCATAATATATTAGCGAAGAAAATTAGAAAACACAATATCGTGGATAAAGTAGGAAGATGGTTAAAAGAATTTTTACACAACTAAAACAGATAGTTATTGCAACGACGAGAAATCGGATGAAGCCAAGGTAATATCCGGTGTGCCGCAAGGTACGGTGTTAGCTGCAATACTGTTTGTTATTATGATTGAAGACTAGACAATAATGTTAAGGATTCGGTAGTGAGTAGTTTTCGCAGATGACACAAGAATAAGTAGAGAAATTACTTGTGATGAAGATAGGAACGCTCTACAAAGAGACCTTAACAAAGTATATGATTGGGCAGAGGTAAAATAGGATGGTATTTAACTCTGATAAATTTGAATCAATAAATTATGGAGACAGAGAAAGAAAGCTATATGCATATAAGGGACCTAATAATGAGGACCATCACAAATAAGGAAGCAGTTAAAGACTTGGTGTGATGATGAATAGGAACATGTTATGCAATGATCAAATAGCAACTCTGTTGGCAAAATGTAAAGCAAAAATGGGAATGTTGTTACGGCACTTCAAAACAAGAAAAGCTGAACACATGATTATGCTTTATAAAACATATGTTCGTAGTCCACTTGAATATTGCAATATGATATGGTACCCACACTATCAAAAGGATATTGCACAAATAGAGAGTGTACAAAGGTCCTTTACAGCTAGAATAGAAGAAGTTAAGGACCTAGACTACTGGGAAAGACTACAATTCTTAAAATTATATAGTCTGGAAAGGAGAAGAGAACGCTACATGATAATTCAGGCATGGAAACAGATAGAAGGAATAGCAGAAAATATCATGGAACTAAAAATATCAGAAAGAGCAAGCAGAGGTAGATTAATAGTGCCCAAAACTATACCAGGAAAAATAAGGAAAGCACACAGGACATTAATCCACTACGCACCAGCATCGATAATGCAGCGTCTATTCAATGCGTTGCCAGCTCATCTGAGGAATATATCAGGAGTGAGCGTAGATGTGTTTAAGAATAAGCTCGACAAATATCTAAACTGCATCCCAGACCATCCAAGATTGGAAGATGCAAAATATACCGGAAGATGTACTAGCAACTCTCTGGTAGACATTAGAGGTGCCTCACACTGAGGGACCTGGGGCAACCCGAACAAGATGTAAGGTCTGTAAGGTGTGTGTGTGTGTGGAGAGATTCTCCACAGATGTACTCTTTGCTTCTCGAATCTAAAACTTTACCGTTTTTGTGAACTAAAAAGTCAGGGACAAATGTTCTTCATCATAGATCTTCCGTATTATAAAGAAAAATACTTTTTAATGGAATGGCGTATTTACAATTATTTTACAAGCACCACCCAAAAACCACACACATTCACACGCCTCGCGTATACTTCTAAGTATACTCATACCGTAACTGAATCTACTACACCAGTATGGAAATCTCACATCACATTCAAAGAATGTTTGAGTTGGGTATAGCTTATCCCACAGAGCGAAGACGGAAGCTGAGGAAATAAACAGTATTTTGGCCATCTCCCAACAACAATAACCACCGCAGATATAAATGAAGGGGGTAGCAGTTTTCGATGAGTTGCATTACCATTAAATCAGAGGAGTTTCTCAAATAGTCCTAATTGAACACAATTTCCACTCTCGCTTTCCATATAGCTACAGTAGTAACGTACGCATTACTAAGAGCGTCCAAGTTGATCGTTTCCGTATACCGTGTGCTAGAGAGAGTCAACTCGGGCGAAGCGTTCTTCACAGGCTACGCTCAGATAAACTGTAAGACAATTTCCACAATGCAGGTATGATTTTATACAAAGAATAACACACCGCATCAGTCCAGTCTTTTAAGAACTATTTTTTTTATTTATTTATTAATTTTTTTGGAAGACTGGAAAAATCCAATTTGGAAACGAATCCAAGCGTTAAATTGTTGGAACTGTACAGTATACTATAGAATTAGGTATAGGCTGAGAGCATAAACCTAAAACTAATAATGGTATACACTGATTTAAGAGACAATTATAAAATAATAATAAAGCTTATAAGGGAAACCGGGAACAGAGGAATACGATGAGGGAAATGACGTTAAAATGGAGAGAGGTGGAAGGTGAAGAGTAAAGAAAAACACTAATATTCGTAAGCAAACTCAACCAGAGCGCAATATTTTACAAAAAACGACACCAATCAAATTTATCTATCTACAGTTTTCCCAGATTCAGATTCGCTTGATGTTCATTCATCCGAGCAAAATTAAGACCTCCCTCTGTTCTTTGCTCATAGTGTATTCAACGAGAAATTCGCTCGTTTATAAAGCCGTAATTAAGTTTTTTTTTTTTTAAAGTCCTTGTTTCAGAGCTTGCAAGAGCGGGTGGAACACAATCTATTTCAGTAGGGGATCTATGGAAGTCTTTCATTTTAAGGCTAACAGGGGAAAATTTTATAGCCGAGTGCATCTGCAATGATCCAATAACCCCTGCTAAAGCCACATAACAAATTATTAAAAACTGCAGATAAAAAAAGTTCATGTCAGCCTAGAGAGAGAGAGAGAGAGAGAGAGAGAGAGAGAGAGAGAGAGAGAGAGAGAGAGAGAGAGCTAACTAGCAGGTGCGGCGGGTTGGTCTAAAGGACAACGCATCCATTAGCAGCTCCTAAAAGGGAGCTGGAAGGCTAATGAGATCTCTCTTCCCTTGGAGGCTACGCAGCTAAGAGATGAACTCGCTCTAAGAACTGAATGCCAACTGCCAGCGCAAATACGACGGCTACGCGATTAAAATTTTACACTCCTACTAACATTGTCATTTTCTTAGTGTAACGTCTTCACAAAGAGTAATGAAGGTCGACCATCATTCACTTCCACCGGAGCTTACTTTCATTTGATATCTTTGATTTTCTTGCTGACCTTCACCGTTAGTCTAATTGTTTTAAGACAAGGATGATTTGCTCTGACTGAATTAACACACCAGTGAATGCACAGCCACGATATCACCCAGTGCCAAGTGTAAGAATGCAGAGTTTTATCTTTATCAACAAGCTTCTAAAAAGATCAATTCACACAAGCACTCGATTTCAGCAAATTCAAACCCTTCAAGCTTCAACTACAAGAACTGGTTTGACAATGGCGCCGTTTTGTACGTATCGTATTTGCTACCAGTCTCAGTCACTTTTCAGTCTTAAAAGAATTAATTAGAAGTTTCTTCAGTCAGAGATGTTAATTGATATCAGTTATGACCGATTTACTGGACTTTAAGTCCTCTCTGGTCTGTTTTCTTTTATCTTGTATAGAATTAATGGGCTTTTGAAAACATGTCTTTAGTAAAGAGAATTAATATCCTTTGATAACCCACGCCTAAAGTAAAAGGCTGTATGGGAAATAACACTGGAACTTATAATTAGTGGCAATGATCGGTTTTCCTCCTCTTATTATTATTATTATTATTATTATTATTATTATTATTATTCAGAAGATGAAACCTTTTCATATGGAACAAGCCCACCAAAGGGACCACTGACTTGGAATTCAAGCTTCCAGAGAATATGGTGCTCATCAAGAAGAGGAGGTGGTGGTAAAGGAAAATACAGAATGCAGATAGCTCACTTACTGAAAAAGAAAAATGAATAAATGAATAAATAGACAAAAATGTATTAAAATTCAAGGAGAATTAGGGTAATAATGCATTGCATCTCCGCTTGAACTTTTTGAAGTTTCAACAGCACGAAATCCTCATGGCAGTTGTTCCGCAGTCGAGCGGTGGAGGAATAAAGGACCTCTGGAACTGAGAAGTTCGACAGCGAGGCTCAATGACTGCATATCGGTTCTCCTACTGTTCTGCGAATCTGGTTTTGCTCTCGGCAGGTAAAGTGGATCAGGGATCGATTAGGAATGTGAAAGATCTCTGTTAAAATACAACTTATGGAAAAGCGACAAACAAGAGACCATCCGTCGATGGTCTAAGTCAAAACTGCTCCTATAAGGAAACAGAAACCTACTATGAAATTCAGGGCCTCTGTAACACGGTTTTTTGGATTTTGCTCCTTATCAAAGCATCGGATGTAGCTGAAATTTGACATATGTATATTTTACAACTACAAAAAAATTTTGTCAGCATTATCAATAACCTAAACCCGATAGTTTTAATTTTTATAGAGTAAAAATGATCTAGCCGACGCCATGGCCAATGATTGCGAGCCAATAGTCGAAAAACATTCATTACGTAAGCAAAGTAAACATCGTTTTACGAAATGTTGCCTCGCCCACCCACCAGACAGAAACCCATTCACCTTATTCCATCGGCTCTGAAACCCATAGTAGTCAAGAATGGTTAACAGGATTTGGAATTGTCCCCGTGGTTGCAAAACTGCATTTGTCTTACGACTTGCACCTTTATACAGTCAAAGGAAAGCCCGTGGCCATACTTACTATAGCCTGAATAAGTAATTATTCAGTTTCTAGTTTAAATTCAATGTTTATGGTCTGATTTGTATTTAGCGTAACGTGATTATAATACTTGTAATGTCATTTAGGATTTTGAACATTTCCATTAACTATTCACTATGCCACCAAGAGAGAGAGAAAGAAAGAGATTGTATGTAAACAGTCTTTATATAACTATTTTTGTTAAAATAAGATTTTTATCCAAAGTAAACACAAGCTTATATGTGCTAAAATCTCCAGCAAGCCAACGGATCATCCGATATAATTTTTTTTCTTCTTCTTTAGTCTGTACGACCATGTTGGATAAAATGACTTTATGAATGGCGGAACGATACATAGATGTGGGTGGGGTATCTGTGCTAGCGTAGTAATACTACTGTAGCAGTAGTGCCGCAAAATTAGTAATAGCAGCAATATACATGAATTAAACGTTTAGGCCAACTGCTGGGATCCTTGAGGATCATTTAGCACTTCTTACAACTACTGAGAAATGAGTTTTTATAGCCAGAAGTTAGATTTTCTAATACAACAATGTTCATGATAGCCTTCAGTGTTATCCTGAATTAAAACGAGGCCAAAGTGGGTGGAGCCTCATGAAGTCATCAATCTGACGATAATTATTGGTGAAGGTTTAAAGCCAAAATACGGTACCGGCTATTTTTTTTTTTTTTTTTTTTTCAGTAAATAGATAGATAGCCGATAAATAAAAATTGCTTGACACTGGATACAGCAGTTATCAAACCAAGCTTGTCTACTGTCTTTGAAAATTACCAACTATTCCCTACATCTTGTCAATCTGATTGTGACCTATAAAGTAGATTATAATGTCTTAGGACACTTATTTTGGGAGTTAGACTAATAATCAAAGTGTTTTTGTATTTATTAACATATTTTGTTGGTTTGTTCATTATGACAATTATCAGTGGAGAGGATTCAGAGCTCATAAAGGTGTACTGCTTTGCTTGTATTTAAATTTTTATGTCATTGTTGCCAGAGGTCTAGCCTTCGTTACGTATAGCCAATCATCCATCGAGAAAGAGGGAAGAAATGCTGTCATAAGTTACGTAACGAGTGCGTTCGAAACCTTATCTCTGGGTAAGTTGGCCCGTCTTCAAAAAAAAGTCACTTTTACATTATAAGTACCAAATTTATTCAACCTACGTAATGCAGAATACAGTCAAAATTTATGTGTAGACATAATGTGTATTCTGAATAAGCGTTATATCTATGAAATGCATAGATAAAAAGTTATTGCCAAAAAACCATGTTACAGAAGCCCTGAATCTCATAGTAGTACCACACGAACCACTCTATCTAAAAACAGATGAATCTCAGTCAGAAGCAGACATCCACAGAAACGACCCAAAACAGGTTGCATCGACTTTATCAGTGTTATAAGTTCCCCGTTGGACGAAAGGTTTTCGCACTCTGCCACCCAATCTGGTGGTCCGAAGTTCGATTCCCGGCTCGACCAACGCGGAATCAGAGGAATTTATTTTTGGTGATAGAAATTCATTTCTCGATATAATATGGTTCGGATCCCATAATATGCTGTAGGATATATTGCTAGGTGACCAATTGGTTCTTAGCCACGTAAAAATATCTAATCCTTCGGGCCAGCCGTAGGAGAGCGGTTAATCAGCTCAGTGGTCTGGTAAAACTAAGATATACTTAACTTAACTTATCACTGTTATAAATGTATGAGGCCTTACGAACAATGACTAACTTTCGAGCGCCATTTGCTGAAACTTTCATTGGATGTTTCTCAAAAGTAAGATATGAGTCAAAGGTTACCCCCTAGAATAAGGTAAAGCTTCAGAATCGTCCAGCAAAGTTCCATCCAACTGAAGGGGAGGATGTGGCGGAAATCTGTACAAGATCTGCTAACCAATAGTGCTTTCATGTTACTGGAGTTCAGTCTCATACCACACCGACTACGCCATGTATCGGTCCATGTATTGATTAAGGCTGAGGCAGCTTCAATTTTTGTAAGTGGAGATTTGACTATACCCACAAGCGTTCCATTATCGGCAGCCTGAACAATCTTGTTTTCCAGGACAACACTTGTATACACTGAAAATAGAAGTGGACCAAAAACACTACCCTGTGGAATTCTAGACACAATAGGTCTTGGTTCACTGGAGATCCCGTCCACAGCAACTCGCTGCTGCCTAGTTGTAAGGAAATCTTGAAGTAATCCTGAAACATATCCACCCATTCCAAGATTCTGAAATATATCTATAAGTATCTTGTGATTTACCCAATCAAAAGCAGCACTAAAATGTAATGGAATTACTCTGCACTTACAACCTTTATCGAGGTTCCCTTGCAAATGGCATGTCAAGTCTAAAAGAGCATCGCGTCATCACATGTACAAGGAGAATAGAGACTGGCCTGTAGTTACTAAAGTCTGCAGATATGTCATTCTTTGGAACAGGCAATGTGCTCATCCGCAAAGATTCTATGTCGACATAAAAATCTATAGAATCTACTAATCTTGGGAGACAACACAAAAGTTATTTATTTTTTAAACAAAGGGAAGAAACCATTAGCATCTTCTCCACCTAAACTATCAAGATCATCCAGAATTTTCTTAAAATCCCTGGAGTGAAAATGTAAGTTTTGTAAAAATAGGTTCAGGATGACAAGCATCAAGTAGAGGGACATCCTCTGCTGATTGCTTGGCTTCAAAAGCCCGATGAAGCAGTTCAGCCTATTCCCTAGGGCCAGTAACGAATCTGCCACCTTCTGTTAGTGGAGGTGGAATGGAAGACGAGCCTGACCCAAAGACAGACGATGCCAATTTGGCCCACCACAGATGAAGCTGAGCAATTCCTTCAAGTTTCATCTTGAAGGAATTATTGTAATTACTCCCGGCTGTATGGTAAGCTCTATTCGCAGCACAGTAAGCCTCAACAAAGATGGAATCATTTTAATTTGAATGATTTTGTCTCCATGCGTTGAATTTGGTCTGTTTGTCATGGCAGGCTCGTCTACCTGTATCATCAAACCATGGCTGGACATTGGTCCTAAATTTAATCACCTTTCTAGGGACATCTTATTAAAATAGTCACAAGCATTTCATTGAACTTCTTCCTGTCCTGGTATCAGGTAATATTAAGTGCCTGACAAGCTCCAATAATGCGATCCAATTTATCTCTAGATTTCAGCCAGACAGTTTTTCCAATGGTGGCATAAGAAATATACTGATTGACAAATATGTCCTTCTCAATGGCGCAATGATCAGGAGTGCCTATTTATATATTCACAGACCTTGGACTACACGATAGCTGGAACATCTGTGAATATAAGGTCTAATCTAAAACTAGAAATGTGCTTAGGTTCCTGAATTAGCAGGACAAAATCGGAGGATACATAGAACTAACGTGCAGACCGCAGTGCTCTGCATTACATGTCTCCACAGATGGAAAATGAAATGGAATCATGGAAAACAAAAGCACGAAAAGAATTCTAAAGGTTGAGAATTTTGACAGTCACCCATCATAATGCCCGAAGACTTCAAATACTGCTCAGCTTCACGCAATCAATTTGGAATGACATCTTTACAAATAAATGTTTCGCTAATCAAGTTTAAAATTGTAAATCCTTCAATGCAAACAAACAAACACACATATAAAGTGTGTATTTAAACAATAAGCAATGAATATTTAATATCGCATTCTCTACAGCCTGGGAATAACCAACACCTAAGGGGTGATAACTGTTGAGAGCCTCAGTGGTTCAGAAGCCCCGACAGACTGTTTCTGACTATCCGCCTATTGAAATACTCGCATGTGAGTCTCAAAAAGCTGTGCAGTAATTTAAACCCGTCTCTCCACCCCCTCCCCAAAAACAGTGCTAATAAAGATTTGGTCCACGTATTTGCCATTGGAAATTAAACTTTTCATCACAAGAACCAAGAAGGATTACATAACGGTGACGTAACGAATGATTGTCTCTGTCG
Source organism: Macrobrachium nipponense (assembly GCF_015104395.2). Taxonomy (NCBI): domain Eukaryota; kingdom Metazoa; phylum Arthropoda; class Malacostraca; order Decapoda; family Palaemonidae; genus Macrobrachium; species Macrobrachium nipponense. The sequence goes on along the minus strand of NC_087200.1, from coordinate 193,093,934 downwards.
CCTGAACCCAAGGTGGGGTGGGTGGGCGGTGCGCCTGCCCCTCTCAACACACTACCGTTCCCACAAGACTTGGTTTGCCCCCTAGAGAAACAAGGGGGTTCGGGCGAGCGGAGCGTTGTTTCAGAATTTTTTTTTAAAGTAAATAAGTAAAGGGGGGGGGGGGGTGTTGCGGGCAAAGGGGTTTAGAACTTATGGTATGGGTTGGGTGGTGAGCGAAGCGACTCCTATCACCTGGGTGGTAGGGGGCCTGCTGTAAGCACCCGGAGAAAATTTTGGGAAAATTGGTATGCATTTTGAAGCCATGTAAGTAAGAGCTGTATTTTGAGTTAATAAAGCAGCAATAGTTGGACCACACCCACGCCCACAGTCTCCATCCCCAAACACACACACACACACTTTGGGGGCTGGGGGAATGAATTTTATTATTATCATTATTATTATTAAGACAAAAGCTAGCCATACACGATAGAGACTGGCACGGCGGGCCGTCACGGCGGTACTGGCCCTCCGCGCCAGACCCCTAAGGATTGCCCATACACGATGGAGACAGGATTTTCAAGAGGACAACATGCTCTGCCATCTCTGGGAGTTACCACATTCTTCATTATCTGCCCATCGGTCTATGAGAAGATTATCAGTGTTTCAAGCGGTCTTGATTGTAAGGTGACATATCATTCGCAATATGGCTTTTTTTTTTAAATAAAAGAAAGATGATTGCTGTAATCATAGCTCTCTTGGATCAAGAGGACAATAACTATGAAATGTGTGGCAAAATTCGCAGAAGACCTGGTCAAAAGAATTGCTAAGAAAGAGAGAAAGAAATTTTCTCATATGATGTTACTGAATGAGTTAAAGGAAAATAACCCAGATGATTATAGAAATTATTTGAGAATGACCAACGAAGCCTTCACATACCTCTTATCCCTTGTTTTCGACAAAGATTACAAAAGAAGACACAGTAATGATCAGGCTATTTCTGCAGAAGAAAGGTTGATTTCAACATTGAGGTTTTTAGCAACGGGACGGTCACTGGAGGATCTCAAATTTTCAACTGGAATTTCTGCCCAAGCTTTAGGAAAAATCATACCTGAAACTTGTCAAGCAATATATGACAGCTTACGTGATGAATATTTGAAGGTAAGTAAAATATCATGCCTTGAGGGATGGTCAGGACTCTGGGAGGCTAATCTCTTCCCACACACGTTAGGACTTGCGCGGCGAGTCAGCAAATTGCAACGGGACAGGACAGATTTTCAACATGCTGAAAGGATGGCGAGCCAAGACAAGCCCGACGAGACTGGCTTTTTTCCCCCCATACACCATAAAGACTGGACCGATGCGGGACAATCCCCTTGAAATTTGACGGGCCAGTCTCTATCGTGTATGGCCAGCTTAAGGCTCGGCCAGAGGGGTGGGGGAGGACATAGAATAAGAGACATAACCCTTAAAAGGGGGAATTTATTAAGGACTTGAACTCGGCAGCTGCGACGGAGATCAGGTAGTACTGCACGAAGTTGATTTACACTTGCGTCATTTGCTCTATAAGGAACGCGAGAAAAGCCGTTGTCTTTATTTATAGTTCTTGGCGCAGTCACAGACGGCGGCGGTTGGCACCCCTGACTTGACACTCTGTGTCACGCCTCGATTGGTTTCTGGCTGAAAATGTTATCCAATCGGATCGTGGCAAATACAAAAAGTATGGCGCGTTCCTCTTCGTGTCGGTTAGTTGTGTTCATGTGAACACGCTTCTGTAAGTGACAAACACACGCACACAAATAATATAGATATTATATTTAATATATATATATCTATATATATATATATATATATATATATATATATATATATATTATATATATATATATATTTCACGGGGGAAATAACAAAAGTTAATTCTTCTGAGTTTGGTCTGGTATGACCATCAATTCGATGTCGTCACGTTTTGATTAAAGGAAATTCAACAAGATCAGAGTAAAACTACCCTTCCGTGCAAATGATGGGGAGAAATGTTGTGGCGCACTAAGACAGGTTGGCCTCAAATAAAAACTAATTAGAACCTCGTAAAATACGGACAAAGCGATGCCGCCATATGTAGCTATATTACTATCGTTAACATAATACGAAACAGGACAGGTCGTCGTCTTTTTGTTGTGTTAAGGGGTTCAAAAGCTACGAGCTGACGGCTGCTTTTAATATATATATATTATATTATATATATATATATTATATATATATATATATACATACACATATACACGTGTGTGATTTCCCAAAGGAGCCATAGTAACCCATGACAATTCATTCTTATAATATGAGGAATAGTGACTGACGCACTTCAATGAAAGTGACTGCTTCTCGAGAGAGACAGGACAAGAATCCCAGCTCAGTACAGCAAAGGTCTTCGTGAATCTCAACCAGAAATATGAAGCATTTTGCTTCATGAAGGGAATCAATTAAGACTACTTTAGTTTGAATTTAGATATCGAACCACTGTCGTTTACGAGTCATCTTTTCTTAAATTTCCTGTAGAAGAGACGACACCGAGGAACCCAAATGCGGGATTCAGTTGCGCATTGATCCATCAGCTTCTGAACGCGCCCCCCCCCCCCCCCCCACAAAAAAAAAAGTCCTGTTAAAACTTGATCTGTCTCTTTCTCACAGCAACTGTCAATCCTTCCACAGAAAATTCTTTGGTATCCCGTACACCATCTGTATATGAGGACCGTTTTTCTCCCCCTTTCATTTCTTGTCATGATCTAATCAATCTTACGGGTAGAGTTTAAACACCTGCATTCGACCAAAAACAAGTGCCCGTCGAAACTTACTCAACAAAATCCTCCATTCAGGAAATAGGAGATGATTCCTATTTGTGGTACAATCTACATAACGCTTCCTCAGCCTCGGGTCATAAGCAATGCCAAGATCCACGGGTGTAAGAATACTACCACCGTAGGTCCTACGTGTCGTACAAGGCGACCAAAGGACAGCTGCAGTCACACTTTTTTGGTCAAAGCCTAGACCCGCCACCAATAACTGTGGAAACTGAAGCCTTGCAAGCGGACATTTTAGTCAAAGGCGAGGCCCACCGCCAGTAACTGTGGTTGATGACGACAGCAAGGGCATGCAGTCGTAAAAACCCCTTTGCCAAATAATAAACCATGCCTGATGTTGTCAGGAAAAGCGCATCAGGCAACCGACCCCTTTGTGAAGGGATAACGGTGGGAAATAAGAAGAAGAAGACAGAACCAGCACGCATTCGAACGGATGATACAAATGTCAGGGAATCACACAACGAGACATACAATATGAACTACGTAAATAAACTTACTGTTCTCTTTCGTGAAACTTACCAGCATTCATATTCCCTCCCTTTAACTCGCTTTGCTGCCGCCTGTAATGAAAGAAAATAGATATTTTAATCAGTGGGCATAATCATGTTTATATAGATAAGTATATACTTACACACACACACACACACACACACATATATATATATATATATATATATATATATATATATATATATATACACACACATACATACGTGTGTGTGTGTGTGTAATGCATCATACATTACTCGTTTAATCAATATACTTTTCTTTATATTTTTAAGATTGAAAAGAAAATGAACGTTCAGACGCACAAGCGTGTGTGTGTATACATTTGTATATATGCACATACACATGTGTATGTATACACACACACACACACACACACACACACACATATATATATATACGTATATATAATGTGTGCACGAAAGATTCGAAAAAGGAACAAAAATAATAATAATAATGAAATTCGCCAGGGACACGATGGCGCCTTCTTTTCCAATGAGTTCCACTTCAATACTCTTTCTTCCTTCCTTCACTTCGCAATTGCTTAAATCATTGCACTTCTTAAGTCACTTCAGAACACAAAATAAAACTAACATCGGAGAGAGGAAATCGGGTTTGTGATACTTGTAGATTTCTAAACTTTTTTTTTTTTTTTTTGTTTTTTTTTTTTTTTTTTTTTTTTTTTTTAGAAGAGTTCATGTCATTTGCAGAAATCCCAGACTTTCTACAAAATCCCTAAATAGAACAAATATTCAGAAGATTTCGCTAATGCATATGACCTCCTCCAAACTACTGTTAGTAAGTGTAAGTTAAAAAAAAAAAAAAAAAAAACTAACAAGAAAAAAATGAACTTCCTGACCTTCCGCTTCAGTTCGAAAATTCTGTAAAAAAAAAAAAAAAAAAAAAATGTTAATAAAAAAATTCCCAGAAACAAGGATAGAAAGAGAGAAAGAACCGCAATCATTGCCATATTGTACCTTTGGGCATAAACCTATAATGTTATTTCCATTCTAAACTTTTCATGAAGCCGCCACCAAGAATGGGGTCGATTCTCAGGGCTTACAAAAAAAAAAAAAAAAAAAAAAAAAAAAAAAAAAAAAAAAAATCATTTCAAATTCTTGACTTTGGTTAATGATGCAGACCAGTATAACATGAACATGACCATCAAATCAACCGGTGGATCGTGATCTAAATTTCACAAAATATCACTCTAATATATCTAATAAGCGGCGATCATCGTAAAAGCATTGAAATTCCAAAATAAAAAACAAAGCAGCTAGTTGAATAGGATTTTTCTACGACCACAGATATGATGGCCCATCAAAGCGATTTTATAAAATTATTTTTGAAAATAAGCAGTCAAGGCGAACCAGAATTGCCTTTATAGCGAAAACAAAGCTGCCCTGACCCAGAGGAACCTGGTTTTTTAAACTTCCTAATTGTAAAACATAATTGATATAGGACCTCCCTTTCTAAGTAGTGACAAATCTAACTCGATATGTGTGAAAATCATATATACAGACACACAAACACTATATATACTCATATATGTTGCTCAGGAAAACTATGAAGGCTCATCAACAGCATGTCACAACACCTATATACATAGCGGCATTTAGCTATCTATCATTCGATCCCTCCTATCAAATACCTCCTCTATTTCATCTCTCATACAGTCTCCAGGTCCTCTTCTTCTATCCTCCTATCACCCGCCAGCTCTATGCTTTTCACGAGTAATTGTTCTTTATTTTTACTACATGAATTATGTCCGGGTATTCTTCATCTATCGCGTCTCCTACCCTATTCTCTGTACTCCTTTCAAGTACTTCACCAGCAATGATCTCAGTAGCTACGGCTTTTTTCCCTCATTTGCGTTCAGCATCCACACTTCACTTCCATAAATAAATCCCTTCATACATTGTCACCTTGGCCTCCACATAGTCCAAGTCTCTTGCCAATCTTTTGCACGAACCTTCTTAGTTACTCTATGACTTGACTCTTCTGTCAACACTGCGTGGTCCATTACATTTACTCACGAATTATGCCCCATCTATCTAGTTTTCATATACCCCCAACACTCCACGTCTCCTTACATCTATTCCCAACTTTTTCCTCTTCACACTCCTTTCCAGACTCATTTCGTATCCCAAAATTTTGCACGTTTCTGACCACATACAGCACACCCTCCTACCTCATGCCAGGTACCCTCATGTCTGTAATTACTCAAACACTTTGCTTCAACCATAAGAACTTGAATCTCTCAACAACTGCCATTCTATGCTGACATAGGCCCCCTGCTAAGTCCATGAACCCATCCTCACATTTTATTTAACCCTCTCATACACCTTCCACCCTGCGTCTTTAACCCTGCTCAGTTTTATATAAATTGTCTCTTTACAAGGTCTTTGCATGGAAACGCCAAGATTCCATTGCAAGCGTTGCATGGGCATTGCCATCATATGATGTTGCTATCCTTAACTTAATCTCAGACTTGTTTATCGTTAACTTGCGTATATAATGGGATGGAGGGTGCTATCCCTGGTGGGATCCTTTCAAGGAATACGACACCTAGTAGTGCAATGCGATGGGGATTCATTCACAAGGAATTGTCTGTATGCACTATGGAGCTTCTGGATACCAGCATTATAAAAGGAAAAGATTTTTGAGATGATGGGTCATCATTGTTTTGGGCTTAAGGTCATAGAATTTACAGAATGTTTAACGATGAGGATCAGATACCAAACAAAGCAGCATTCAGAAAAGGAGTCAACGACAAGAGCATCGTGAAACTTTTCAAATGAAAAATATTGAGAAATGTTTATAGGTTCACCTAAAAGTTAGCTGACCGCATTCAAGAAAAGAAAACTAAAAATAACAATTTCCATTTGTCACGAACAACAACAATTGAATTATACACACATACTCAAAGGAGGAATAAAATCCTTCTAGAAGTTTGTTAGTTACAAATTATACATAGAGCTTTTCTGAAGAAAAGAAATGGCATCTCTTGATAGCTCTGCATGTAGTTTTGAATAATAATAATAATAATAATAATAAAGCCTGAGTGGATCTCCCTTGTTGGGTGCGGGATAAGTAGAGGATCAGGAAGGTAGGGGAGGCAGGACACATCCATCTTCCTCCTGCAAACCTGTTTGTCCGCCCCAGGTGAGGCAAGGGCAGGTAGGTGATCGGGAGGGTAGGGGAGACATGACATAACTACCCTCCTTCAAACCTGTTTGTCCACCCCGGGTGAGGGCAGAGCAGGGCAGGGCAGGTAGGGGAGAAATGAAAGGCAGCGCCGGGTTCCAGCATAGTGTAGCTCCCCATCAAGCTTGTAATAATAATAATAATAATGATTGTTGTTTATTATTATAAGTCTTTCAATATCGCTCTTCTTATTCCTCCACCTTCCCCCTCACAGGCTCCTCCCCCTCCCATAGAACTTTGTAACTCGCCCTGACCTCACCTCGGGACGCCCACGTATAGGCGCCGAGGATGACGGAATCCTCACGCCCTAGAGGCGCTGACCTTCGCCCAACGAGTATCATATTCTGAATCAAAACTCGGTCGTGACTTCATCCATTTTTTTTTCTCATTTTAGTCTTTCATTCCCTTTTTTTGCTTTTATTTGACTGGTTTCAGGGTTGCCATGTATTCGATTTCTTTCCTACGGTTATTCAGCATTTTGGATTTATCCTCATTCGTTTTCAGTTGGTTCTGATTTCATGTCATTTGTTCCGTCTTTCTGTTTGTTTTTGTTTGTTTGTTTGTTTGTATGGTGTTTTTACGTTGCATGGAACGAGTGGTTATTCAGCAACGGGACCAACGGCTTTACGTGACTTCCGAACCACGTCGAGAGTGAACTTCTTTCACCAGAAATACACATCTTTCACACCTCAATGGAATGCCCGAGGAACGAACTCGCGGCCACCGAGGTGGCAGGCCAAGACCATACCGATCGCCCCATTGGACGTTTTGTGTAACTGCCTTCCCATTTTCTTCTAATTCGCTGAATATATAAATGCCTCCATTACGCAAGCATCGAAATATTAGTGAGGTCATATAAAAGGTCAAATTCAATCCTTAACCGAAAGCTACTGATCGGGTTCTTTGCCTGTGTCGATTGTCATGTCTGCCACCTGTGAGGGACTCGACGATTCTCGAACAATCGAAGGTAATGAGAATGATCACTTGACACCAATAACTAATTGAAAAAAAGGACGTCTCATAAAATATGTAAAAAAGACTGCAAGACCCCAAAAGCAAGTCGGACACTCTTCCTTAAATCCAGTATCCTCTCGTCATTCTTTATTCTATCTCACTTCAATACACGTCACTCCTAAAAGCACAAGTACGTTCTTAAACCTAAGGTGGTCGGCCGAGACAATACGTTACAATGTCCCCGGATTAAAAAGCACACTTAAATAACGATAAGAATACCTATGGCAAAAGGAGATGACACTGGCAGAGACGAAGGGAAGTCGTGGATAAAAAAAAGAAAGAATACAGCGCCACTTCCTGGAGCGCGCCATCAGGGCCACTATGGCAATGGCCGCGACGCCATGGTTGGTGTTCTCTATGGTCTCGAAATGAAAGCATACATACACCAGACAGAAATAACTAGATTTGTCTCTCCTCTTCTTTCACAACCGTTATCCCTACATTAAAGGGTCGGTTGCCTGATGCGTCTTCTCCTCCACTGCCTTCTATCAAAGGCATCATCCTCCTCCAAACCTCTTCTCTCAATATCTTCCCTCCCTTTATCTCGCGATCTAATTCTCTGCCTTCCTCTCGATTTTCTTCCTCTAACAGGTTCCTCCCAAGTCCTCTTCACTCTCTCCTCCTCATCCATCCTCAACACACGCCCATACCATATGAATCGTGACTCTCTTATCACCTCTCTAATCTTTACTAAGCCTGTCCTTCTTATTTCATTCTTATTTCATCGTTTTCCAATCTCTCCAGCAGCGATATTCCCATAAACCACCTCAGCATTCTCATCTCTGTTCTCTCAAGCTTTACCTCCTCTTTACTTCTTAGAGCCCATGTTTCCACTCCATACATTAACACTGGTCTTATCACTGTGTTAAATATCTTGACTTTAAGCTTCATTGGCATTTTCTTATCACATAGTACTCCAGCTACCTTCCTCCACTTCCCCCATGTAGCTTTTATCCTACTGTCAACTTCAGCCTCACATCCTCCCTCTTGGTTTAAAGTAGATCCCAAGTATTTAAACTTTACCTAGATTTGTCTCTGAATAGATTCAAATGAAACTGGAGCCTATAACATTTTGTGAATGCCGAAAAGGTAGCGATGCATTTGCAGGGAGCTTCAGAAAAGGAGTCATTGAAAATATAGGAAAACGAACGACAAACAGAAACTATAATTGAGGGATAAATAAGATATGAGGAAACATTAAGATGCGATTGATAAATTCAAATTAGACGTCTGATTTAATAGTGAAAAGTGAAGAGAGATCGAGAATAGTGTTTGGGAGCGCAGCATCTTTTTTGTTAGAATAAGATATGCTGAGAGAGAGAGAAAAAAAGACCCCAAAATTACAAAATGTCATAGAAAAGAAATACAAACACACACACACACACAATGGCCTTTGTTATATCACTGGTTCCTCTATAAGGACATCATTAAGTCGACTGATGTCTTCCGAACGACCACGAAACGGGCCGAGGCCAAAACCGGTCGCTTTCAGCAAAAGGGTTTGTTGCTTCTCTGGTATCAACACAACAGGGTGGCTGACAGAATCCAATGAATATGCAGTTGGCCCCTCTCTCTCTCTCTCTCTCTCTCTCTCTCTCTCTCTCTCTCTCTCTCTCTCTCTCTCTCTCTCTCTCTCTCTCTCTCTCTACGCACACATACACACAAATACATATATATGAATGGTTCTACGAAATTCTTTAACACATCTCTCATTTGTTTTAATATTTCAACTTCTTCGCTCATCCTTTCTGTTGTGCCTCACAGGGGCTTTGCGTCCGTTGAAAGTTTTGGTTAACATATTTTCATTTCTATCAATGATAACAGATTTTAAAAATTGCTGTGAATATCAGGTTTTTTAAATATGGCATTAGTAATAGAAGATTTAAAAAAATACTATCTATAACAGGTTTTTTTCTTAAATGACAATAATAATAGATTTTGCAGAATTGCTGTATTGGTCCTGGTATATTCATACAATTAGTTTTATTACGGATATTTAAAACATGAGGCGGTACAATCATTTTTTATTTGTAAGAATATTGATAAAGATAAAAAAAAGTGATGATAAACAACTGACCCAAGTGGACCTAATAGAGCTCTCACCTGGTCACATACTACCCAAAATTTTTCGGGAACGCTACACAGTTTTGTTAAAAAAAAAAAAAAAATCTGTTATTTGTTGTTTGTCCGTCTCCACTTTTTCTGTGCGCCCTCAGATCTTAAAAACGACAGAGACTGGAAGGCTGCAAATTGTTATGTTGATCATCCAACCCCCAGTCATCAAACGTACCAAACTGCAACCCTCTAGCCTCAGTACTTTTTATTTTATTTAGGGTTAAAGTTAGCCATGATCGTCCGTCTGGCTATACAACACACGCCGCAGACCCGGGAGGGAGTTCAGGGACAACGATGGCTCTTTGATCATTCAGTTTACCCCAGATATTTCAAAGTGAGTTGGAAATTTCGACGCTTAGACTCAGAAGTTAAGCCAAAGGGAAATAAAAGGCGAATTACACGACCAATAACAATAAAACTCCGAGTCGTATATTGTGCAATGATAATAAATTGTTGAAGGGGATGTCTGCGTTATGCGAATTAATCTTATATAGAATTTTTTTTTAATTTCTCTCATAATTCGTCATTCTTGCACGTCAATACTGGTCAATAATTGGCCAACATTGAATAGTGTTGACGTGGAAGAAAAATTGGAAAAACCCAATATATAATCAACTTAGAACAGCTCAGACATCTTTTTCAACAAAACATGCTTGAAAGAGGCCCTTCTTCCTCCCCCAATAATAATAATAATAATATAATAATAATAATAATAATAAATAATAAATAATAATAATAATTGAAAAAAAAGAAACCCACCCACCCCCAAAATCACTTTGTAACTTTTGTTTACTTCTAAGTATTTACATTTAGTTTTTTACTAAATGTAAATACTTAGAAGTACAAGTTACAAAGTGATTTTGTGGGTTTCTTTTTCCCAATTAATTTATTATTATTATTATTATTATTATTATAATAATATATAAATAAATAATAATAATAATAATAATAATTGAAAAAGAAACCCACAACCCCAAAATCACTTTGTAACTTGTTTACTTCTAAGTATTTTACATTTAGTTTTACTTAAAACTGTAAATACTTAGAAGTAAACAAGTTACAAACGTGATTTTGTGGGTTTCTTTTTCCAATCTTCAGAAGAAAAACTGAAAGAAGATTTTTGTATGGCTAATAATAAATAATAATCCTAATAATAATAATATAATAATAATAATAATAATAATAATAATAACTAATAGGGGGAATAAACGAATAGGTTACGGGAATGGTAGAAAAGATTAGACAATGGATGGAGCCAGATACGAGGAGAACAAAGATCCCCTCCATGAAAGTCTACAACACCAAGAAATTAAGGGAGAAAACAAGTGAGGGTCAATGAAATAATGGGCATAATACACACCACCAGTATCACAGAAACAAATAACTTGGGTATATGCAGGAGCAAGATTAGTAGCAGAACTGATGGGGATCACGAACACCAACGCCACCAACACAACCAACCAACAGAACAGAAACACAGCAACCCTCCTTGGAAAAGGCGCCTGGAAAAGCAAATCATGGTGATGAGATCTGACTTGAGTAAACTGAAAGAGATGGCAGAAAAAAAAGCTAAGAAGCAAGAAAACAAGGGAGGAACTCAACGAGAAATACAAAGTACACGAGAGGGGACTAAAAACAACACAATAGAAGATGTAAAACAGAGGCTTAAGGCCAAAGCACATAAGATCCAACGGTACATGAACAGGAATAAGGGATACCATCAGAACAAACTATTCGGAACCAACCAGAAAAGACTATACAGCCAACTAAGAGGGGAAGAGCAACCCACCCAGAAATTCCTGAAGCCGAACCAAGTAAGAGACTCTGGAAAACATATGGAGCAACCCGGTATCACACAACAAACATGCAACATGGCTCCAGGAAGTCAAGGAGGAAGAAACAGGGAGAATAAAACAAAGATTCACAGAGATCACGACAGACACAGTCAGACACCAACTAAAGAAAATGCCAAACTGGAAAGCCCCAGGTCCCGATGAAGTCCATGGATACTGGCTCAAAATCTTCAAGGCCCTACATCCACGAATAGCAGAACAGCTCCAGCATTGTATCACAAATCACCAAGCACCCAAAATGGATGACCACAGTGAAGAACATCCTTAGTACAAAAAAAGACAAGAGTAAGGGGAAATATAGCCAGTAACTACAGGCCTATCACCTGCCTACCAATAATGTGGAAGTTACTAACAGGTATCATCAGTGAAAGGCTATACAACTACCTAGAGGAGACAAACACCATCCCCAACCAACAGAAAAGGCTGCAGAAGGAAGTGTATGGGGCACAAAGGACCAGCTCCTGATAGACAAAATGGTAATGAAGAAACAGTAGGAGGAAGAAGGAAAACCAACCCTAAGTACGGCATGGATAGACTATAAGAAAGCCTTCGACATGATACCACACACATGGCTGATAGAATGCCTGAAAATATATGGGGCAGAGGAAAACACCATCAGCTTCCTCAAAAATACAATGCGCAACTGGAATACAATACTTACAAGCTCTGGAATAAGACTAGCAGAGGTTAATATCAGGAGAGGATCTTCCAGGGCGACTCACTGTCCCACTACTCTTCGTAGTAGCCATGATTCCCATGACAAAAGTACTACAGAAGATGGATGCCGGGTACCAACTCAAGAAAAGAGGCAACAGAATCAACCATCTGATGTTCATGGACGACATCAAGCTGTATGGTAAGAGCATCAAGGAAATGGATACCCTAATCCAGACTGTAAGGATTGTATCTGGGGACATCAGGATGGAGTTTGGAATAGAAAAATGGCGGCCTTAGTCAACATACAAAAAGGCACCAAGTAACGAGAACTGAAGGGATAAAGCTTTACCAGATGGGAGCAACATCAAACACATAGATGAAGACAGGATACAAATACCTGGAATAATGGAAGGAGGGATATAAAAAAACACCAAAGAGATGAAGGACACGATCAGGAAAGAATACATGCAGAGACTCAAGGCGATACTCAAGTCAAAACTCAATGGAGGAAATATGATAAAAGCCATAAACACGTGGGCAGTGCCAGTAATCAGATACAGCGCAGGAATAGTCGAATGGACGAAGGCAGAACTCCGCAGCATAGATCAGAAAACCAGGAAACATATGACAATACACAAAGCACTACACCCAAGAGCAAATACGGACAGACTATACATAACACAAAGAAAGGAAGGAGGGAGAGGACTACTAAGTATAGAGGACTGTGTCAACATTGAGAACAGAGCACTGGGGCAATATCTGGAAAACCAGTGAAGACGAGTGGCTAAAGAGTGCATGGGAAGAAGGACTAATATAAAAAAGTAGACGAAGGCCCAGAAATATACAGAGACAGGGAAGAATGACAGACAGAACAGAGGACTGGCACAACAAACCAATGCACGGACAATACAATGAGACAGACTAAAGAACTAGCCAGCGATGACACATGGCAATGGCTACAGAGGGGAGAGCTAAAGAAGGAAACTGAAGGAATGATAAAACAGCGCACAAGATCAGGCCCTAAGAACCAGATATTCAAATTAACGAATAGACGAATAACATCTCTCCCATATGTAGGAAGTGCAATACGAAAAATGAAACCATAAACCACATAGCAAGCAATGCTCGGCACTTGCACAGAACCAGTACAAAAAGAGGCATGATTCAGTGGCAAAAGCCCTCCATGGAGCCTGTGCAAGAAACATCAGCTACCTTGCAGTAATAAGTGGTACGAGCACCAACCTGAGGGAGTGATAGAAAACGATCAGGCAAAGATCCTCTGGGGACTATGGTATCAGAACGGATAGGGTGATACGTGCAAACAGACCAGACGTGACGTTGATTGACAAAGTCAAGAAGAAAGTATCACTCATTTGATGTCGAACTATACCATGGGACACCAGAGTTGAAAGAGAAAGAGGAAAAAAGGGAAAAAAAATGGATAAGTATCAAGATCTGAAAATAGAAATAAGAAGGATATGGGATATGCCGTGGAAACTTCGTACCCATAATCATTAGACACTAGGCACGATCCCAAGATCCCTGAAAAGGAATCTAGAAAAACTAGAGGCTGAAGTAGCTCCGAGGACTCATGCAGAAGAGTGTGATCCTAGAAACGGCACACATAGTAAGAAAAGTGATGGACCTCCTAAGGAGGCAGGATGCAACCCGGCCACCCCACACTATAATTATACCCAGTCGAATTGGAGGACTGTGATAGAGCAAAAAAAAAAAAAAAAAAAAAAAAAAAAAAAAAAAAAAAAAAAAAAAAAAAAAAAAAAAAAAAAAAAAAAAAAAAAAATAATAATAATAATAATAATAATAATAATAATAATAATGACTATCTCTATGTTCAGAAGTCTCGTCTAATGTCAACGCATCTCGATTTTCGTCTTGCATCCCCTCGAAAGTCTGAATATAACTTCGTCGTGAAATCAGACCCCGAATTTAGCCAAAGACAACAACGGCAACGAAGCCACTTCAGACAGTTTCGCATTTCGAGCAAATGATGACGTCAGTAACCCTTTTCTCGTTTGTTTACTCGGGCAAGTGACGTCACGATAGACGACAGAAAAGGTAACCTCACTTGAAAGCCTTTTGAGAAGCTATTTTTATGAGGTGGGATATGCTCTCTCTCTCTCTCTCTCTCTCTCTCTCTCTCTCTCTCTCTCTCTCTCTCTCGTATTACTGACAATGATAGCTGCATAAAATCGAACAGAGCCTTTAAAGAAGGTTCATTTATCAAAACGCATAACATTTACAGAGAATGGCATCAGCTGCTAAACAATACTAAGCCTGTAAATAAATTTAAAAAAGACAGAGAAGATAAATTCGCAAATGGAATAACGAACAACAGTCATATGTACGATAATCACCAGATTCACTACTTCCACAAGGCCTTGAAAGCTTTACGTTGCAAGAGGTTCTGCGTTGAAATTACAACCTCAAAAATTAACCAGTTTGCCGAGTACTTCACAGTATTAACTGGTGGTAAGTAGAACTGTGTACTCCTAACTAGTGGTAAGTAGAACTGTGTACTCCTAACTAGTGGCAAGTAGAACTGTGTACTCCTCAGAGTTTCTTGAATGATTCAACCTGAGTTTCGAACTAGCAGTGTCTTCTTCTCCTAAAATCAGGAGAACCGTACACTTATTTCTTAGGCATAGATCTGGGCAGCAATGCCCAACTCTGTCTTACCCAGTAGAACTTTCGTGAAGCACTGCTTTCCACAGACGAGCAAGAAATAATGCCTGCCAGGTGAACTTAGAAACGAAAGCATTGCTTTCCACAGACGTCCAAGCACACAGTCAAGAGCACACCCGCCCAAATGCAAATTTTAAGCCTAAGTATCAATGTTTATTTTTTTTTTTTAATTCCATATTTCTATGTAAGTAAGCAATCCTTCCACATGGGTGGGTAACGTCGCTTGTTCTGGTCCAACGAAACTTAGCAATATAGGTAAGGAATTCCATAGGATTTCGTTCACACCAGACACAAACAAAAGGTTTATTAACCTTGAATATCAACAGACAATCACCGCGCCTCATAACACCTGATAATGATAGTTTGACGACGACGACATTATCGAAGTCACCCAGTTGAAATGCAGAGGCATCAGCTGGAAACTGAGCTTACAAATACGCTTAAAATCTCAAAAAAGAAAGCGTTTTAACCGAAAGGCTTAACACGACCTCTGGCGACGACACACGAGCTTATTATATCTATATGGCATCTTTGGAGCATATTCACATCAAACTTTGCGTCAAATTGACGGTGCACGTACATACATGCATCATAACGATTTTGTTCTTCTATGGGAAAGCACCATAGGCTAGTTGGCAAAAATTATCGCTAAAAGACAGCAGAAAATATAAGCTCGATCATCAAGCAAGGTCATGACAGCAGCCCAAATTAGCAGAGATAAAAGAAAGATTATTTCTATGTTGAGCTTCGACAAATTAAGGATACAAAAAATTAGCAAAAATCAGGCAAATTTGGACAGCGAACATTCGCTTGTATAAATTAAATATTGTAAATATTGTTGCTCAGTCTTTCAAAACCGATGCCAACACTACAAAACCAAACGATATCCTATCCATACAGTATTTACATTTTTCTTCACGCCTGTGATTGTTATTGGATAAGGGGACACCAGAAGTACCTTAGCAATTGAGAGAGAGAGAGAGAGAGAGAGAGAGAGAGAGAGAGAGAGAGAGAGAGAGAAAAAACACCCCAAGTACCCCTTCCACCTGAGGGCCGACGGGATTTGCGGAGGTTTGTTGGACGGGTATAAAGGGTATGAAGGGTAGGGGTGGTTCAACCTTCAATGACTCACCAAACAGGTAGCCTTCCTTGGGACGGGGGTGGGGATTGCTGGGGGAGGGGTGGGAGCAAGGAGAGGGCATTGGGGAAGGAGAGTTTATTGCTTAACGATGCCCCTGCCCGCCGTCTGTTATATTGTACCGCCAAATACCCTGGGTAATCTTGATCTCATTTCCTTCATAATGGGTCACATAGTCTTCGTTGCCATAAAGGGGCCCTTGGACAGTTCCCCAGGGCGTAGGGCCCATCTGCTGCGCCTACAGGAGCACACAGGTGGCTACCTCAGTGCCACAGATGGTTTAATGCAAGAGGAGGAGGGTCACAGTCGGTCAGGGCTCTTCTCTGGCCTCGTCGCACAGCCGTATAACCTCGGATGACCACCCCCGCCCCCACACCACCACCCCCCGTAAACTCCCCGGACTTCCTAGATCCAAGATTTTACATCCACATTGCTACTGTTTCTTATCCTCCATTTTAATTCCTTTAACTTTTCTTATTCAGTTCATTCTACATCATCCTTAATGGTAAATGCCATAAAAAACACATAAATACCAAAAGCTAATTCCGGACAGAAAGCCTCTGAATCATGAATATAATTTATATATATATATATATATTATATATATATATATATATATATATATATATATATATATATATATTAACGTTGCAACCATATATGTCGAGCACTTCCAGACAGACCCCTGACAAAAACTTAACAGAGAAAAAAGCAAATAGTGTCGAATGTGTCTTCAAATGAACGGAGGAGCAACTGGTGGCCTTGAAATGAGAGAGTGATGATTAAGTTATCCCAGCAAAACATGGAAAGTTTCGAGATGCGAGTGAAAGTACAAACAAACTAAGGAAAAAGTCATCATGCGAAGTACGATACAAGATTCACACATCATCACCCGTGCATCTGATGTCTAGGCCCGTCCCTTACGACGCTCCTCATTGGCTGTTGATAAGCCAGTTACAGGGCTGGAAACTCTCAGTCTCTCTCGAGGGATACGTCTTTCAAAAGTATCCCTCAGGAGAGGTGGAACATCTATGCTACCTATGTGAACTCTCTCGAGAGACTGAGAGCTTCCCGCCCTGTGATTGGCTTATCAACAGCCAATCGGGAGCGTCGTAAGGGACTGGCCTAGACATCAGATGCACGGTTGAATCTACTGTAGTAGATTCCACTAGCTGTCGACGCCAAAGCGGAATGAATGACTCGATGAAATAAGATCATATCAGCGTGAGTAGGCTTACTGACCATTTCCAATTATGGAATGATTAATCAAGCACATATAAGAGAGTAAATATACCCCTTAGAAGATAAGCAAAAACGTTAAGTATATGAAAAGCTCAAATCATATCCTAACCAAAACTTCGACTGAAAAGCATAAGATTAACAGCCTATGAAAATCTTCTGCCTATCGCTGAGAGTGGCGGAGGACTGCGTCCATGTCCCGTTACAAAAGCTTATTATGCGCAACAAATGAGAGAGAAAGGAAAATCCATTATGCCTAAAAAAAAAAAAACGAAAGCCTCAGCCAGTCTATTCAAATTCACCGTTTGTCCTTCGCCAGTTTGACTAACTGGTTGGCCTATTGTCACACCAATGAAGGCTAAAGCCGATAAAATAAAGATATATCAACATATAAATCTAGTATATAAATAAAGATATATCAACATATGAATCTAGTATATAAATAAAGATATATGCCACGAAGGAAAAATAAACGAATGAGTAACTGCGAGACCTTTCGACGTTTCCACGTCCTTTACTGAGCAGTTACTCATTCGTTTATTTTTCCTTCGTGGCATATATCTTTATTTATGGATTTATCACGTTCCTAACTTTCGTGATTCAGTTATACATATAAATATATATATATATCTATAATATATGTATATTTGTTCAAATTCAAATCTTCACTCATATGCAATTACATATAATTGCATGAATTACATATATTTTAAAAAAATTACAAAATTACAATATTTACGTAACTGAGAGAATGAATGTGTTTGGAGGAGTAAATGGAATACAAATGACCAGTTACATGAATGAGTAGGTAGACAAGAATGGTAGATAATCCTTAGGAAAACTGATAAATAAGAAGAAGAAAGAAGAGCGACATGAAGAAGGTCAGTTCGTTACTCTCTAGTCACCTGATGTTTAAGAAATCTGGGGTCTTTCTTGGGTAGTGTACTAAACACGCCTCAAAGGTGGGTATATACCAGGATCCATACAAAGAGTGTATGGATCCTGGTATATACATACCGGGTTAAAACCCTAGGGGTCGCTACCTAGCAAAATCCCAAATTTGAAGGCTATGCTTTATCAGGCGATCCCAGATGAATTGAAGGCTATAACACCAGCGTTCAGTGATGGTCCCCAAACATCCTCCATTGTCTTCTCTATAAACAGTTGCAAGTGAGACTAATGTATGGAATATTCAGTGTATCCTGACAATGAACACAATGCCATCATAAAATAATTACTCAATTATGCACGCATGGCTCACAATTTGCCGAATAGGAAGACTCTCTCTCTCTCTCTCTCTCTCTCTCTCTCTCTCTTCTCTCTCTCTCTCTCTCTCTCTCTCTGAGTCTGATCCATAATGACTTATCAAACTGTCAGTCAACCGATATTAAATATCAAAGAAAGTATTAACCGAACCCCTATAACCCTTTTTTGATTGATCGCTCTTTCGACAGATCATAATATTGTGTCCCAATTTCACAGTGAATCACTGCTCTTGTGCCGTTTTTACACCCTTGAACTTTGGCGTCGAAGTTCGAATGCTAAGCTTGCACTTCACTTCTTTTGTTTTTTTCGCCCGTGAATGAAAGGATTTGAAAAAAAACGTATCCTGAGTTGTTACTGACTTGATTTGCACACTTTAAGCAAAACAGTACGAAGGTGGTCAGGTTGAAAAGCAATTTTTGTCATCGAAAATGTATTGGAACTGATGAATGATCCCAGCGTTTCATATTTCCCAAAACGCAATATTTTAACATCCATTTCATAAAAACTGTTCCCTAACCTTGTAAAATATGTTCATCTTAACTGGGACGACTATTTGTGACAGCAACAAACCAAGCCTTTCACTTTCTTGTGCTCTGACATTTTGGTTTTTCTTGTGGCATGAAAAACAATTCAAAGCTATATCTCTTAACAATACTAAACTTTTACTGCGCCTCTTACAAGCTCGGTTAATGAGAAGGGAACTTTCAAGCATTAAAGTTCACATATAGTTTTCTGGAAATTTGAAATGGGTTGGTACAGTTCTTATAATTCCTTTATATAAAAAACTACCCCATAGACGCAACCTGACTTTATTCCTCTTTGAATCATTCAACTGAATCCTTCAACAGACCTGTTCACATTCTATCGCTTTCGTTTTCACTGCCCCAATTATGACAACAAGAGGAAAATATTGTAAATAAACAGATCGAGATCCAGGTGGAAAAAGAGGAAAATACTATAAATAAATAAGTCTTAAAAGGAATCAATTTTGCAGAGATTGTTGTTTCTTCGACTATTCGTCAATGGCTAAGAGCCACTATTAGATTTTGCTGATTTGATACCAAGCAGGCCGAGAGGAAACTCTTCAGCCGTAAGGAGGGGCACACTTCATCGCATGACCTTCGGTCTCCCGTTTCTAGTATATCCATTTATAACAGCCTCAATATTTACAGAAGACTCACGAATGCCTCTCTAACGTTTCAAGACTTCAAGCGAGGAGGAGGAGGAGGAGGAGGAGGAGGAGGAGGAGGAGGAGGAGGAGGAGGAGGAGGAGGAGGAGGCCTGCTCACTCCAGCGGAATGTGAATTCAAGTCGACACTTCTCACCTGCTGCAGGGGATACCGAAAGAATTTTGGCCATTAAACTTTAAATAACTACTTTAACAGGGAACTTTTGATAGACGTATTTGATGCTATTTGCCTCTTCATTTCTTCCTTCAATTCATTTCGCTGATTCAAGAAAAAGTAACAATCATTAAAATCATATCACGTATACATAAACTCTACGTGACTTGATTAGTCTAGTGATTACGATCTTCTCAAGCAGTCGTCTTATTTCGATTCCAGTCACCAGAGTGACCTAGAGAAATTAAGGTGTATCTGGATGAGAGTGTAGTATGCATGCAACACAACACGCCCCTGCGGCTTGCCGAGTGTGAATCATTTGACAGAAAACATAAGGAAAGGAGTTTTGCTACTGGCGACAAACAGGTACTTTGAAAAAAAATAAATAAATAAAAGGGGAAGAATTAGAATATTATGATAAAGAGTTTTCCTCAACACGCCAACAGAAGACTTATGAAATATCCAAGACAATCACTTGTGTGTTACATTTAGACAAAACTCGCCAAGATAGTAGAACTTCAACTTTCATCATGAATCTAACTTGAAGTAACGTTATTTATCAGTTTTTTTAGGAAATTGGCCCAGGCGAAAAAACATTACCATTTCATTTATTTCACCCTTGCCAAAAATGAATCTATAGCCTTCTGCAATACACATAGTATATCTCTTAGCCAGGGGAGTGAGAGTTTGGACCTATTCAAACAACTTTGAATCTAGGTAAGTGTCTCATACGCAGACGCAAACACACACACACACACAACACACACCACACACACACCACACACAACACACACACATATATATATATATATATATAATATATATATATATATATATACACACACAAATATTAATGTGTATATTGTGTGTGTGTGTATTGTTTGTGTAATTTCGTAATTTCAACTGAGCGGAATCGCCACATTAAAAAAAAAGTGCATAAAAGAAAATTCCAATTTAGTCTCTGAAGTTTACACGATCGTAAAATTCCCGAGTGAAGTTGAGCTCCTACGTAGTCCGCTAAACTCATAAAAAACAGCTGTTCTTCTGTCATTGTGAGGCAACACCCAACACAATCAAATAGCTCACCTTTAAAAAAAAAAAAGGCAGCAGAAGGAGAATAAACTGAAAATGATGACATTGGAGAGTAAACTATAGATACTGAAAGATTTATTTAGAACACTAAAACTGCCTTGTTTGATTTTGATTTGATTTGATTTATATAGCTTTTTCACCTTATGCGAAGCACTGGGGCAACTAAGGCCATTCAGCGCTGAAACGGAAATTGACAGTGAAAAGGTTTGAAAGGTGTGACAGGAAGAAAACCTCAAAGCAGTTGCACTATGAAACAATTGTTAGGAGACGGTGGACAATAAGATGGAATAAAGAGAATATGAACGGAGGGACAGTAAAAGGAATGAAAGTAGTTGCAGCTATGGGTCGAAGGGACGCTGCAAAGAACCTTAAGTAATGCCTATACATTGCACCGAATGAGGTGCACTGAAAGCCCTAACCACCTACGGGGTTTGTAATTAAACAGGTGTGTAAAAACAATCTCTCTCTCTCTTCTCTCGTCCTTCCTCCCAATTCCTCCTTCTCCTTCTCTTCCTCTCTCGTCTCTCTCATCTCTCGTCTCTCTCTCTCTAAAATCTAAAATTCCAACTTACCGGACGCCATGATGGTGTCAGCGGAAAAACTTGGCAACAAAAACAGATTCGTGAATGAAGGCAGAAGTCTCACGGAGTATTGCAGCAGGCGGACAATCCAGGAATACACACAGAGGAACCTGTCGAGGATATTTCCCAGCGAAAGAACAGCCTCTCACGACTTATAAACGCTAATGACTTAACTCTTATTTTCGCACTACGGAATCCTGTCCTGTGACGGATAGAATAGGGGAACTGGAGACATGAAAATGGACAACTTCAGTACAAAATGAGGGACAACACAATTAAGCAGGTTCTATAATAACTGAATAAGTGATAAAGCCTTGAACATTGTTCATAGGCTGAACTATGGAATATAAAGCAGACTGAATGACAATGGGGAAATCGATCTTAAGTTGCGTGAGGCGTATAATAAAATCGGCAAAACGCTGAATTCTTTAACTGAAGTTAAGAACAAAATAGCAAAATTGTTTTATAAAAACGTTGAAATATCATCTACAACAACGAGAAAATAACAACGAAAAGAAGTAGTAGTTAACCGGCGCTCGTTTTTGAGTGGCACTATGCTAGTCGGCGGTCAGGTTGGCACTGACGAGTTCGAGGTGGGTAGGAGAGATCTTCTCTCCAGCCAGGCACTGACTGGCAAGAGGAGAAGAGGAGGAGGAGGAGGAAGAAGAAGAGAAAAAAAATGAGAGGGACCTTACAATTTGGCCACTTTCACTCCCTGCCATGCACGACGACTTCTGCTGCTAAGACAGAGAGGGTCAGGGAAGGTGATGGGCTGAAGGGGGTAGGTAGCACTGGTGGGCGGATCTGGATGGTACCGGAATAGGAATTCCAGAGGGTGGGGGCGAGAGGCGGGGGCGGGGGGTGGGGGGGGGTGGGGGTTGGTTAGCGTTGCTGCTGAGACAGGAATAAACAGGAAGGCCGCTTTCCTTGCGAAACTTTAGCTAAAAGCTGGTTCAGACTAGGTATGGGAACGATGCAGTTGCATTTATTTTTCTTATGTCGTTGATGAACCGAAAGATTTTAATAGAATATATCAAAATAAGAGAGAGAGAGAGAGAGAGAGAGAGAGAGAGAGAGAGAGAGAGAGAGAGAATGAATTATGTCATTTCTTTTTAAAATATGTTGCGCTGAAGATGACATCACCAGTATCTGCTGTCAAAGAGGTTTCAACCTGGTGACCTGCAAAGAGCTAATCTCGTCTTTGGCATCAGCGATGGGTAAATATATACTAATGACAGCTTGACATCGACTGAAAGGCAAATAAGCTGGATAACTTCTATATTCGCCAGTGAAAATTGCTCGTGAAGTGAAAATACAACCAATATTCAATAACAAATCTATCCTACGTGTAATTAATACGTAAATTGCAGCTGGTATAACGAAAACCCCACATACAATTCGGCTAACGAAACTCTATCTTTCCAGGATAGCAATCCAGAAAAAGTCTCTGAAACACTGGAGAATTTTTTTTTTTTCTTAGCAGAGTTGAACTTGAAGAGCACACGACCTCTGACACGACTTGGGGAAACGACCTTCGTGCAAGGGCGTGGACACCGCGCTAAGGGTTTCTCAGGGTTAGAGAGCACTTCGCCCTTATAAATGCCGCGATCTCTGTATTCGACACAATTAAAATCGACAAATGCCGATCTCGGGACCAAGCTAACTTTCGGGGCGTGAACTCTCTCTCTCTCTCTCTCTCTCTCTCTCTCTCTCTCTCTCTCTCTCTCTCTCATCACAACTTGGGGCTCTCCAAGAGTCTGGACTAAATGCGAGCGTTTGTACGCATGAAGTCTCGACTGGAAAAAAACAAAAGACTGGGGTTCTACAGTCTACGCGTATTAAGGAGATGGAGGCCACAGAGGTTCAAACCATTGAGGTCAAAGGGGAGAAAAGGAAGGTCACACGGCATTTCCGAAGGGAGTCATGAAAAGGAAGAGGAATCGAGAGAGAGAGAGAGAGAGAGAGAGAGAGAGAGAGAGAGATTAAAAAAAAGGTTAAATTGAAATTGATGAGAAGAGAGAGAGAGAGAGAGAGAGAGAGAATAAAAAACTGTGAAACTGAATATAAAAAAAATGAGAGAGAGAGAGGGTATATACCTTTCTTATTATGTGAGATTCGATAAGGGGAGAGAAGAAACCGCAGGCGTCGAAAAAATGGGTAATAGGCGAGTGGATAAACGAAGTATATAATAAACTAAGGGAGAAGGAAGAAGGATAGGAAGAGAGAGAGAGAGAGAGATAATAAAACTGTGAAACTGAATATAAAAAATGAAGAGAGAGAGGGTATATCCTTTCTTATTATGTGAGATTCGATAAGGGGAGAGAAGAAACCGCAGGCGTCGAAAAAATGGGTAATAGGCGAGTGGGTAAACGAAGTATATAATAACTAAGGGAGAAGGAAGAAGGATAGGAAGAGAAGAGAGAGAAATGGCAGACAAGAGCTAATAGGGGCTCTTGATACGAGGCTCATGCAGAGAGACGCCTATAAGCACGTCGGGCTTTCATGGTAACAAGGGCGCTATACTTTGTCGTGCATCCAACAACACAGATACCTCATTCAGAAAATAATACGTCGATTCTCGGGCATTCCATTGAGGGGTGAGAGATGTTTAGTATTTCTGGTGATAGAAGTTCACTCTCGACGTGGTTCGGAAGTCACGTATAAAGCCGTTGGTCTCGTTGCTGAATAATCACTGGTTCCATGCAACGTAAAAGCCCCATACAAACAAACAAACAAACAGAAAATATGCCATTACTAACTAATCAGATGCTTCGGACGAACACAGAAGGCAAAAAAAAAAAAAAACTAATCAATTCTACAATGAACAGAGTATCAACGAATCTGAATCCTGGAATGTTTGGTATCATGCGAAACCAGAATGTATTGGATTTGAGATTTTGCTCTTATTCAAAATGTCGTCTAAAACTCCCTTACAAAATAGAAAAAAGTAATAATTTTGCCACGATTTACGTTTTCTCTTTATTAGTGGTCTCAACAGTGTGCTTCATTTTTTGTCTTTCTATATATAGATACTATATATATATATATATATATAATATATATATATACGTTTATACATATACACATATACATCATACACACACATACAGTACATGTATATATATAGTGTATTTTTTCACCATACGTCTGACGTATATAGAAACACGCGCAAAGAGAAATGGTGTAAATACTCATTCGAAAAATATCTAAATAAAAAATGACATTTGGCATCAATTTACTCCCAGTGCCCTCTGAAGTTAGGCTATAGTGCGCTGAGGAGTTCGAGATAATTTATTGATCTTATTAATTTGCTTTTAATGGTGTTTTACTATATTTCTCTAGCCTTGATAATTTCTTTCTTCTCTTTGCACTTTTTTTTTTAATTCAAAATCGAATGACAGTCATTTAGATTTGCAATTTTTTTTTCATTCAGAATCGAATGACAGTCATTAGCTTTGCACTTTTTAAAATTCTTAAAATTGAATGACAGTCATTTAAGATTTGCACTTTTTTTTCATTCAAAATCGAATGAAAGTCATTTAAGAAATGCACTTTTTTTTCATTCAAAATCGAATGACAGTCATTTAAGATTTGTACTTTTTTATTTATTTTTTTACTAAAAATCGAATGACAGTCATTTAAGAAATGCATTATTTTTTCATTTTTTCATTCAAAATCGAATGACAGTCATTTAAGATTTGCACTTTTTTTTTGTTTGTTTTACTAAAAATCGAATGACAGTCATTTGATCACCTCACAAAACACCATTCTTATGTCAAACTCTTCTCTCAATTCCTTTTCTCCTAATGTAGAACATTCCTCAAACAAATAGATGGATGAGACGTTTTCTCAATTCAGTTATCGGTTCCTTTGACGATTGGCTTACGTTAACTCGGCATCATTACCCCATAATGACTATAATTTCCTGCCACGACACTTATTATGCACCCTAGGGCCCTTTCCCGGACACTTAGCGCCTGTACAAAGAGATGCGTTTCTTCCTACAATAGAGTGACACTAATATTCTCTCACTTTCCATTTCCGTAAGAGTCACCTCTCATTTACTTTCTCTCTCTCAATTGACATCATCATACCGAAGCAAGAAGCAGAGACGCAAATGATGTGATCACAATAATAAACGAGTGATTAGAAGCGAGTGGCATAAAAGATGGCTCCTAATTACCACTAAACTTTTGAAAATGGTTGGAAATGAGTTTGCTGAGGCAGTTTGCATATTTGTTTGACAACCTGTCGCGCGTCAGCACTTCATTTTCTCGCATCTTTTGGCATTTCCGTCTGATATGAAATTCCAGTCAGACACCGAATTTGTTGCAAATATTTGCTCTTTTTATAACTCACCGGAAACTATCATCACATGGAAAGTTTAGACGAAGGAAACTCTGATCCAATATATGCTACAAAAAAGATGGCTATAGTAGATTCACATCAACCGTGCATCTGATGTCTAGGTCAGTCCCTTACGATGCTCCTGATTGGCTGATGATAAGCTCTCTCTCGAGAGTTCACATAGGCAGGATGTGTGTTCCACCTCTACTGAGGGATACTTTTGAAAGACGTATCCCTCAGGAGAGGTCGAATATGCATCCTGCCTATGTGAACTCTCTCTCGAGAGAGACTGAGAGTTACCAGCCCAGTGATTGGCTTATCAACAGCCAATCAGAAGCGTCCTAAGGGACTGGCCTAGACATCAAATGCACTGTTGATGTGAATCTACTGTAGAAGTTCATTTCTACTTTGCAGGGATCTTAATTTTCTTTCCGGAGACTTCTAAATAAATGGGACGCCACTATTATAGCCTGAAGCTGTCCAGAGTCGTGGCGATGGCGTCACATTCCAAAAACACCGAACCAATGAAGACGTAAGTTTGGCCTCGTCTGCTGACAATAGGAAGAAGCTGGTGTTGACACCAAATGCCATTCACTCTCCTTGCTTTGAGGCGTCATTGTTGATAACTAAGGGAAAGGAAGGAAACAGCTACGTCCTGTTAATTGTTTAAATAAAACGAGGCACAGATCTTCAAAACCCTAACAGGAAGGCGTACGACACAAAAGGAGAGGAAGACTTTTGATAATGAACACCTTAAGAATATAGAACAGAATAGAAATATCGAATTTTGGTCAAAGACCAAGCAATGGGACCTATGAGGTCATTCAGCGCTGGAACGGAAATTAACAGTATAAAAGGTTTGAAAGGTGTAACAGGAGGAAAATCTCAAAGCAGTTGCACTATGAAGCAATTGGTAGGAGAGGTTAGAGGAAAGTAAGATGAAAAAAAGAATATGAAAGGTTGTACAGTAAAAGGGACGAAAGGGGTTGCAATGGAAACCTTACGCACATTCAGTATGTCTTTAGGTTCATCGAATACTTTGTCGCTTATCTCACTCAATTCCGATCTCATTAACTTGGAAACTGCGAGACAACATCATCGCCCAAGTTGCTGTCTCATATTGGCATCTTGTTTGGTCAACTGCGACCTTGTTTGAGCCTCACAATGGCATGACCTGGGAGGCTGTTCCACCACAACCTAAGGAAAAAAAATAACTCGGACAACGAACAGCGTTTTCAACTTTGACCCAGTTCATGAGGGTTAGACATCAGCCAGTGCTGAGGAAGGGAAGAAAAGTTATGAGAAAACTGAAGAAGAAAGGAAATGAAAGCCATTTTATTTTGATCTTGAAACGCTGGAATTCTGCTGGGCTAGGAATAATGACCGAGGATAGATGAGGGGCTCATTCCAGTATAGGTGGCTCTTACTGTCTCTTCCTTTTACTTATTTCTGAATGATATTGACGTAAAACTAGGAAGTAAATCTTAATCAATCGGTCAATAAGATTCATACATTAGATATACGCAAATAAATGAGTGAAAAGGAAAAGACAGGAAGTATGCTCCACCTAACCTTTTGTTTTTGTTTGTTTGTTTGTAGGGTGTTTTAACGTTGCATGGAACCAGTGGTTATTCAGCAACGCGACCAACGGCTTTATACGTGACTTCCGAACCACGTCGAGAGTGAACTTCTAACCTAACCTTTTCATCAGCAAAAAAAATAAATAAATAAATAATAAAAAAAAATAAATAAATAAATAAAATAAAATAAATCCGTAACTCCACAGCGCAGAGGAAAAGCGACCAATGAAAGTTAACAGAAATTGAAATATTGGCACTTCAAGTTATCATAGCCTTGACAGCAACATCAGGAAGCTCACAGGAGCGAGTTGTTATTATTAATCTGTTTCACCTAAAGGGAGTCGAAGCACCTTAGCAGCTGTCTACGAAATGTCAGCCATAGGTTAGACAAAGATAACTGAAAACACGTGTTCCTGGAAGGTTAAGGATTTTGAGCAACTACGGGTGGGGGTTGGCGGGGGGAAGGGCAAGGGACAGCAACACACTGAACATTTCGAAACGCTTTTTCCATCTGCGAAAGGCTTCCGCCAAGTCAGGTGTTACAAGAAGCACGAAGAAATGCTACGAGAGAGAGAGAGAGAGAGAGAGAGAGATTCTTCATAAAATTCGATTGTGTATCAAACGAAAACCTTGTCCAACGACACACAATCCGTAAACATACAGACAATACAAAGGCAAATAATTCTGATACGCTCAGAGAGAGAGAGAGAGAGAGAGAGAGAGAGAGAGTAGTCCAGATGCACTGTACTGCATGTAATGATTCGGTACAGGAAGTGGCAGAGTACCTCTCTCTCCTGAGAGGTGCGGTCGTAAAAAAAAACGAAAGTTTTTTTGGCCAAGGTTAGGAAGCAGAGCCATGACAGCAGCCTCTGTGTTGCCAGAGACTAGAAATCTAGGGGGGGGGTAGTTTTCCGAAATCACGCACTAGTGGGGGGGGGGGGTGTAGTGCTCTACGGCCCTCGAAGCCAGGTGCTCGTTAATTGCAACTTTATTGTGTCTCAGTATTTTCACACTTAAAACAAAATTTGTTTGACGTAAAAAGGAAATGTGACAAATAGTGAAAATGGCATTTCAATGGCCTACGAGAGAGAGAGAGAGAGAGAGAGAGAGAGAGAGAGAGAGAGAGAGAGCACTTGGTCACGGTCACCCATTTTCCTGGAGAGAGAGAGAGAGAGAGAGAGAGAGAGAGAGAGAGAGAGAGAGAGAGAGAGAGAGAAAGGGCTATAATCGCTTGAGAATTTGAAATACCAAAAAGGAGACAGGGATGACAAGACAGTAATTATCTTTCAGTCAGATTAGGCATCAAATCAAAGAGGCAGATGAGTCATGAGAACTAACTTTCTGTCTTTCCTGTTTTATAGAGCTTGATTCATCAATTACGTGGTGATTCATGCAATGCAGTCAATATTTCCTGCGTGTAAACCACATCTAATCAAACGTAGACCAAAGCTATATATATATATATATATATATATATATATATATATATCTATATATATACTATATATATACGTATACGTACATAATACGTACGTAAGCACGTGTGGGTGGGTGGGTGGGTATGCGCACGTGCGCGTACCAGCATGCTTGCGTCTAAGTTTAATTTAAGCGTGCTTTGCACACAGCAAATATTGGCTGCACGTATCACTACGTAATTGATGCATTATGTCTTTCAGTGGGGGGAGGGGGGGGGGTGACAATCCTCCTGTGGCGGCAATCATACAAGATCTACGCAAGCACCTTGGAATGAAGTCAAAAAGTCTCAAAGCATTTGCAACCCTGGCCGACTCTTAACTGCCGAGGTCGAAAATAACTGATTAGGTTAATGGAGGAACAATGGTTTTTAACATCCATGTCTAAATTTGTTTACGCTCTCTCTCTCTCTCTCTCTCTCTCTCTCTCTCTCTCTCTCTCTCTGAAGTAAGGCACGCATACTAAACACTGGACATGGCGTATTGTGGTCGCGTGCATGCTTATAATATACAATTGTGTGTATACTATACAGTAATGTACAGTAAGTTCCAGAAGTGAAGCGACAAATCTCAGAATTGATCGTACTTCTTTAGAAACTTGTGGGGTTGCCAGTTAGTATATTTTATTCCAATTATTGTCCATCCTATTTATCTGATAATACGTATCAGTGATTAACTGTATAAGCGCACAAAGTATTTCCCCAGTGAATGATCAATGTTAGTTCAGTAATTGTTTATTATGAAAAAGAAAAAAAAAAGAATTTCCCCAAAGAAACATCTGCGGCTTCCAAAGTATGATATGAAGTGTTTACCATTCAGAGTGGCAGCAGGAACCGTGTGCATAAGCATTGGCCTAATGTTGTAAATTAACTTTCTACTTTTATAGCGTTATATCGAAAGTTATTATGATTCTTTTGATAAAGTACAGAGAGTTTAGCATCTGATTAAAGAATATAAATAAGACAAGTTGGTGTATAAAAAATCCAAGTTATGTGTTGCGCGCTTAGCGTTGGTTACATGGTTAGGCCTATTTCAAGAATCAAGGAAATATATTTTCCAGCTTGTTAGGTAATAATTTCATGGAATTTGCTCGATTGTGCAAATTTTTGCATGCTGAAATTGCGTTCAGGGTCGCACCAAACAAGTATTTTCGTAGGTTTCCACTTTTTTTTTTTTTTTCAGTGCATAAGTGAAACTATTCTTGTCCATACGATCCGAGTGTGAATATGCTTGGCGAGCATTATTTTAATTCGAGTATCCCTGTTATGCTCTCTCTCTCTCTGTCTCTCTCTCTCTCTCTCTCTCTCTCTCTCTCTCTCTCTCTCTCAGGAAGTTTTTATCTATCAGGAATAACCAGAGGTCTGTTTTAAGAATCGAGCACTAGGCCTAATGGTCATGCTCGGGTGCTATTTATCTATATATATATATATATATATATATATATATATATATATATATATATATATCCCCACACCCCAAAAAACATAATTTCTGTTATGCAATGATACTTGACTGGATCGAACTGATTACTGGTTGTCAGTGGAAATATTAATTTGGGTGATATCACTCCCTTATGATACGCCCACTTACGCAAATTCAGTCTTAAATTTCACGATTTGGATGATTCGAAGATTTGAGGTAATAGGTTGAAGTGAAAAAGGTGGAGTTAGTATTGTGGGGCAGAGGTAGAGGTAGAGGGTCGAAGGGGTGGTTGGGGTCTGTCCTCTCCCTACTTAACCAGATGGTGATTTTACGGGTTGTTCTGGTTGCTTGCGAACGACTTTCTTATTTTTTATATATAGCGAGTCTGTTTCCCAGGTGCAAGGACAGGTCCTGGTGTCGGTCCTGAAGGTTCTATCTTTGCCTAAATAACAGACAGTGGCCCTGCATTGTAAGCCTTGCAATGCCCGGAACTAGGCCTAGTCACCTGAAGGTAGCAGCAGAGGTTAGAGCCTTTCTCGAAGATGGTGTTTCATGCTCGGTGCCTAGCTGCTAGAATCAGAACACCTACCAACCACCCCCAACTTCTCCATTGAATCTAGTGCATTCATGGTTGATTATGTTTAATGTCGCGGAGATTTTCCCTTCGCATTCTATTGATACTTGCATGGTTTTATGCATCTTCGCTAAATAATTAATAATACACATAATATTAAATATTTGTTTCCACATTGCTCGAAATAATATATTGGTAATGTTGTAATCCGTGAATTGACGAGAATTTCAAATTGTTTCGTTTCTATAGTTGAAGTAATTGTTATACTTTAAAATAATTACTATTACCCAAATTTTTTCTTATGATTTTTGTTATAAATATCATAGATTTGATATTTGTGCAATCATATGTTAGGCTTTATTTTGCTTGATAGAGCTTTCACTGTAGAAAAAAAAAATATTTTTCAGCTACGAGTTGTAGTTGCCAGTTAGTGAATTTCGAACGAAATTCTCTGAAATTTGTCGCTTCAGTTTTGGAACTTACTGTACATACATTTATTTAATTCCTAATTAAAGATATAGGTCAAAAAGATATCTTGAAACAGGTATATGTAATGACCCGTACGTTGTATAAAATTGCCCCTTTGAACGTATACAGAGGAATGAAGATCAGAAGGGAATAGAATGAGACTTTGACAGAACAGAGGAATTTTCGGCCTCAGTTTCGTGGAAAGAAAAAAAAAACGTTTCTCCAACTATATAAACATTAAAAATGACCGTCTCTCCATCTTCTGATGAGAAAGAAGTGAGAAATAGCGGAAGATGCACAGAAAGACACAGGACAGGACATAGGACTCTTTTTGCAATTATTTTTATCATAAATCCCAGACTGATCAAATGATTTCACATTTTTTTTTCGTCACAATTCCCTCGAACGATTGGGGAGCTTAGAACTCATATACGATCAAATTCGGGGGGGGGGGGGGTGGGGGGGGAGAGAGAGACAACCTAAATGAATTATTCATCTCCTAAACACAATCTAACCGAAGGAACTGCACATTGAGAAAGTGGAAGCGAGAGACAGAAAAAATAAATCAATCCCAAATTTCGAATTGAGGTTTATACACTGCATCTCTGACGTGCATAACCCAACCCCATAATTCAGCGCTCATGCAGACAGAGAGAGAGAGAGAGAGAGAGAGAGAGAGAGAGAGAGAGAGAGAGAGAGAGAGAGAAGAACCGATCGTAATATTGAATAAATTTGTCTCCATAAAATTAACCCGGCAGCTGACGCCACTATCTTCGGTCGGTTTCGCCTCCAACTCTCAACATAGTTCACTATTTTTGGAGCATTGGATCAGCATTGGCGTCATATACGAAGCTATTCTGCAAAACGATCATAGAATTAGTTTGTGCTCTCTCTCTCTCTCTCTCTCTCTCTCTCTCTCTCTCCTCGTCAGCTCTCTCTCTCTCCTCTCTCTCTCTCTCTCTCTCTTAAGATCTCAGAGCGGACAGGAAAAAAGTGCGGATGGACAGACTACATAATAGCCTCCTCGATAGTTTTCTTTAACAGAAAACTAAAAATCCATTTACTCTTTGGTAAGAGTCGATTTGAAAACGGATCTCATTTATTCATTGCGTTGTTTCTCTGCCGTAGACGCGTACAAGCAAGTTCAGAGGGGGCACGGGTTCATAAGAAGAGCTCTGCGTCATAATGAAATGCGTATTTAAAGTCCTACCTGAAAAATAAGCAATAAATGCAAAACATAAAATGATAAAATAGAAATTCTGATTCAGAGCCGTGGGTAGAAGAAGCTAGTCATTTGAATTCCACACTAAACAAAGAGCTATAGTGGGTGTGTAGTTCACTAATAGCTATACACAATTAGATAACAGATTAAAAGAAAACAAAAACACGTGTAGCTCTAAAGCACAACAGCTAAATGACTACAATGTTTTCACAACATCCATCTACAGTGACATTTCCTGCTTTGGTGTCAAAGTCCAATTGCACAGTTTCACAGTCAAATTGCACAGTGGTAAAATAACGTACCCTGATGAAACACAGATCAGAGCAGATTTTTTTTAGAAAAAAAAGACAACATAATAGAATTGAAACTTGATAATGAATACACGTGAAGGATATTCTCCAACATGCATTGTGCGTCCTTGATAAAATAAACATTTTCCCAAACAATCATATCTTGCAAAAGATACTTTCATAAAAACACATTTCGTAAGGCGTTTCTTTTACAAAATCACGCTAATTGCCAAAGAACTCCTTTTTAAAGAAAATCATTCTGAGCAACTAAGTCAATTCTGTGCATTTCTTCCATGGCTGTACTGCATTCCTGGAAATAGACTTTATGCAGTAACCTGTCCATATTCCCATAATGTCTGAAGGCCACTTAACTGCATGACCTTCAAATATTTCGCGTAAGCCACAAATCAAGTAAGAGAATCCTTGATATTATCTATGCAAACGCCAGTGGATCCCGGAATAGCCAGGATTCTAAAAGAGCCGACCATGTGCTCAAATGCTCAATCTCTGAAAACACAGATAAGTATAGACACGACGATGCCCTTGGGGGCTATAATCATTCGCCCGAACCCAACAGCACAGCGGACAGCCGAGTACTAACGCTGAAATCCGCAGCGGCTCTTAATGACAGGAAATAATTCGGTGGTTCTACTGATTAGATTTAATTCCGCGGGTTAAATCTCTGAATTTCTTCGTAACTTTAACGTTAGAATCAGAATGCTTCAGTCTTTCAATGAGGATTAACAATCATATATTCACGCAAAAGTTTTTTTTATTGTTTTAATTTGGAACGGCTTATTTAGTATCATTTTTCTGTCTGTGGGCGCGGCAGACATTAAATTCTGGAATTCAATTCCCTGAAATTATAAAAACCGTTCAGCAAGTGGTCTCATATATCAATATATTTATAACTGTACTTTTATATAATGCTACTTAAGATAGTGTTATTTGAAGGAAAATGGTTATCTTGGTCGTATTTATCAAATAACAGACGTCACAAACATCTAAGGATGCTAGAAGTTAAAAGAATAAAGTTGCATCCATCATCGTTTTTGATGGCATTGAGCAAGGAGGGAACATTCCTGGACTTTCTAGTAAATCAGACTTTAATATGACTTGGCCTACAAAACTTCGAGAGGACATGGACTCGCTCATCTCTCTTCTTTATTTACACGCACAACAAAAGCACTTCGTGAATGTCGTTTAGGGAAAAAGGCACGAGAAAATAAAACGTCGCTGAAACTCAAACAAGAGCGTCTGACGACCGCAAATTGCTCGAGAATAGACGAAGGTAATACAACTTTCAACGCCAAAAAAAAGACGCCAATAACTCCACCATTGGAAGAAATTTCGCCTCCTCAAAAACTACTTTGTTTTCTGCAGTCGCCATCGGGGCGCATCCACTATACTTGTCAGCAATTGCAATATATATATATATATATATATATCTATATATATATATAATATAAACATAATATAATATTAATATAATATAATATAATATAATATATAATATATATATATATATATATATATATATATATATATAAATATATATATATCGGTATAGGAGGTCCGTAATGACCCACAAACCTACAACAGACATTAAGAATTACGTCGCAAAAATGCCTAGGTGTTTGAAGCTTTCCCATTTTTGTAGATATTATGGATTCCATTTTTCTTGATATGAAATAATGTAATTTTATGATACAGGAAAAAAATCCTTTATATGTGACACGTCGGACATAGGCCACCCACCCACCCACTCTCTCTCTCTCTCTCTCTCTCTCTCTTTTCTCTGAGACATTTGCATTCCTACCAGATCCTTATCAAAGGGAGAGCCGGAAGAAACTATCATCTGGCAATAAGGACAAAAATACACTGGAATTATGTCTTGCTTGTACAAGCCCGCCTTAAAAGCACTCTCCAAGGGCACTTTCGAACCAATAGGGCGAAGGGAGGGAGGGAGGGAGGGAGGGATGGGGAGGGAGGGAGGACGGGGGAGGGGGGGGGGGTGTGGAAGGTAAGGCCTGCCTGGGCGTTTTGAGTTTATAATAGTCCTGGCACATTTATTAAGGGTAGGGAAGGTTTTCGTATCTTGCATCAAATATGTAGTGTTTCCTGTCTCTGTTTATGGCTTAATCATTATGCATACCTCCATCCAAGAGTTGTCAAGCAGTCTCTCTCTCTCTCTCTCTCTCTCTCTCTCTCTCTCTCTCTCTCTCTCTCTCCAGAGTTTACATATCAAACATTCAACGTCCTATTTTCCCCATCATGTTATCAGCGTCATCTGACTGCCGACAGTCTCCCCCTTCTCCCTCCCACCGTACCAGCTCGACCCCCAACCCCCTTTGCAGATGCCACATAATAATGAGTGCCAGCTATGGGTATTTTAGCAAACCAGCTGTGATGGCGGCAGTGCCAAGCATTGGAAGAGAATCGGGCATCTGGGCACGACGTTCTCCCATCGAGGGCAAGGTTAAACAGGGTGAGAAGTGAGAAAAAATTACAGTTTCATTCGTCATGGAGACTGAAATTCACGATGATTTTTCTGGCTACGTAAACGTACCCCCGAAAACATTCACGGAGAGCCTCTTATTCTTTTCGCATAAATGTTTTGATATTCTGAACAGCAAATCATCGCAGGTTGTGTCAGACTTCATGGTGCTCATGGTACTCCGATAGAGAGAGAGAGAGAGAGAGAGAGAGAGAGAGAGAGAGGAGGTAACAAAGACTTAACTTACGGGATCATTCACTCATCTTTATAAACATAAATATGAAGTATGAAATAAGAGAGAGAGAGAGAGAGAGAGAGAGAGAGAGAGAGAGAGAGAGAGAGAGAGAGAGAGAGAGAGAGAGGAGGTAATAAAGTCTTTAAATTACGGGGTCATTTACTCGATTTTTTTATATGATGTATGAATAGAGAGAGAGAGAGAGAGAGAGAGAGAGAGAGAGAGAGAGAGAGAGAGAGAGAGAGAGAGAGAGAGAGAATAAAAATACGCGTAATGATGAAAAAATTTGAAAAAAATTAAACGCAAATGACCTGAAAAATAACAAAGTAAAAAAAAAATGTAGATCAAGGGAAGTACAACAGAAACAAATAGTTGACATTCTAAGGATTAGTGGATACTAAAAACTCCTCTCAAGAAATGAATGATGGAAATACCAACTACAGCAAAAAACAAAATACGTCTGTCGTATCTAACAGCGTCCTCCTGCCATAGATGAATATGCACGTGATATAAACACTACGAAGCAGATCACTCTACAGTCTCCAGTAACAGTTCTATTAAGAAAGACGTTTATTTATTTATTCAATTATTTGCTTACGAGCCTGTTGGCGGGGCGCTACGTGCGCTGGAAACCGGTGCTGATGTCTCCCCTACCATCCCGATCAGGGACCTACCTACCTACCTACCCCGCCGCCACCCGGACAAACAGGTTTGCGGGGGTGGGTGGCTGTGTCGTGTCCCCCTTACTGTCACGCTGGGGAAGACAGACAAGATCAGATCCACTCGGATTTTTTTTATTGTATTAGATTCTTAAAAGGGAAGGCAGAAATGGTTAATGGAAATGTTACTTATACTTTAGGTATAGACCATCTCAAACCGGCTGATTACAATTATTCAGAACATAATTCAGAATAGAGG
Source organism: Macrobrachium nipponense (assembly GCF_015104395.2). Lineage (NCBI taxonomy): Eukaryota > Metazoa > Arthropoda > Malacostraca > Decapoda > Palaemonidae > Macrobrachium > Macrobrachium nipponense. Next base: position 193,057,363 of record NC_087200.1, on the reverse strand, counting down.
CACCAAAAAACGGTGAACGTGCTGAACAGGGCCACTAAATAGAAACTCGTAGAGACAGCAACTTTGCAAGGCCACTTACGAGACGGATTTCGTAAAGCCTCATGATCTTTCAAGCTAAATTTGTGAAAATATTTCTTAGAGAAGTAATAGTCACAAAAATTAAAATAATGATGGCATATCTAGCTGAACCTACTGCCAAAATAAGAGTACTTAAACGTTTTAGATCACTAAAACTTCGACCGGAAATCGAGTACATCAGAATGAACAAGCTCTTGCGTCTCAGAAAGGAGACAAGAAGCCCGCGGTAAGGTTCCTATTTCTAGGCCTCAAGTAACAATCACAAATATGACGGAGCTTCTGAGGGTAGGGAATCCTGATGGGCTTCCTAAGGCTTCCTTGACCTCCTTCCCACCTTGGTTTTTCAAATGAAGATGGTGAGGAGTGATAGGAGTCGAGGGCAGGACTTTGGAAATGTCCACCTAGGGGAAACAGTAGAGCAATTTTCCAAAAGGAGCAGCTGAAATAATGAAGGTTCCAAAGACAAATTTAAACAATTAAAAAACAGCGTATGATGCTGCATTGGACAGAGGGTCTTCTCTACGTAAGTAAAAAAAAAATTAAATGATGTGCGTATAAAGATAGTGGGTACGATGAGTCAACGTCATATTTTTTTTCAATACACCTGCCAAAGCACAATTGCACGGTATTTGGATTGTATTTTTAGTTATATATATATATATATATATATATATATATATAGGTATATTATATAATGTGAGCGTGTATGTATCTACTAGTAACTTTTTATCAAATACATATGTAATTACAATAGTCGCAATGCCCTCTTAACTTCTCGAATTCTCAGCGTACCCAAAAAAGGGGCGAAGAATTCGAGAAGTTACGAGGGCATTGTGGCTATGACAATTACATATATGTATTTATGTACATACTATGAATGCACCCGGTGTACAGTTTTAAAATTAAATTATAGATCTTTGTTATGCAACAGAGCATTCCTCCTACTTACTTGGACCTATTATAAAAAAAATTACGTTTAACGTAGCCCTCAGTACCTATTCTAAAGGACGGGTCATTACTTTAAAACCTCTAAAATGTAGTTGGATACCTCTTGTGATGAGTAAAGGATATGAACATTTTAAATACCACAAATCAGAGTCGTTCTGCACCACTTTTGGTTTAGAAGTCTGGAGGTCGTCTTATATAGAAGTCTGGGGGTCGTCTTATAACAACAATATAGGTTAGAACCAAGAAATCAGCTGAAACTCGGGATCTCGTTTCTCTTGGTAAGACAATGTTCATAATACTAACGATAATGACTGTAGAACAGAATACAGAATTTACTCCGAATGCCAATCACTGTGGACCTCACTGGGACCTATGAGGTCATTCAGCGCTGAAAGAGAAATTGACGCTAGAAGGTCTGAAAGGCGTAATAGGAAGTTGCACTATGAAACAAATGTTAGGCGGGGGGGGGGGGGGGGGGGGGGGGTGGGGGGAGGCAGTGGGGGGGGGGGGGGGGGCAGGGGGGGGGGGGGGGGGGGGGGGGGGGGGGCAAGGCGGATGGAAGAAAGAGAATATGAATGCAGGTGCAGTAAAGGGAATGAGAGAGGTTGCAGCCAGGGGGTTACTGACAACAGGAACCGCCTACGGAGAGTAATAATTGCAACTTTTTTTATTCTAGTTAGGCAACATCTTGAGGGCGGAATTGTACATTTAAATTTAACGAATTAATGCGGACGAATAACTAACAAAAGAAGAAAGTCTACACTTGACAGAGTAAAGCCAAGTTACAAAGTAAATGAATCGAAGAAAAGAATGGCTAAACTGCATTACGGGGAGAGCGAGTAACCTTGACTGCCTACCTCTAGATAAAAAGGACACACTAAACCGAGGTCAAGAGAAGACAGTTATCTGCACATTGTCCACAACACTCAATGCAAGATACGTAGTACGACGACCGAACACAAACCATTTCTCACGGTGCCCTTCAACTCAAAAAGAAAGTGGGTGGGGAAAAATTGGTAGGGAATAACGGACGCAAGTACACACACTCTCTTTTCAAATAAAAGCACAGCCATTCCCTGTGGCATACTTAGACCAAGACTCATTAGTAGACGGTCTCCGCACACAATCTCACAGTGAGGGAGACCAGAGAGGTGAGTCATCGGCTACTCTATCTCTCTCTCCCTCACACACACACACACACACACACACCAGCCAAGAGGGACACCACCAGGTGGAAGACATTGTGGTGGTGGTGGGGGGAGGGGGTGGTAAGGGCCTAAGACGCTCTGCATCGGCCTGCATACCTGAGTTTACCTGCAATGCCAAGCGATAACAACAAAGTGGAAGAGACAACACGTGCAGCAGCGTGCATACGTAAGCGTTCAATTATTTCGCCTCCAGTCGAGGGGATGTATATCGGAAAGAGAGTCACATACTGCAAAATTTTAAAGATTTAAATGATCTACAGCATTCCCTTTCATTTTGAGGGTATTCAAGTTGATATCCATCACTAGGTAGCTCCGTTTTCGAGAACTCGGGTATCGTGCGTTGACAGAGAAAAACGGTACGAACCATTATATACTAAAACAATCGGCTTTATTTATTGATATTGCTCAGCGAGTTATATTTCCCAAATAACTTTTTTTTTCAATTCAGTAGGTAATAATCATTATAATAAATTCGGTGAATTTTCAGGTCGGCTGCATTAACATCAATTGCAGAGTCGAACAACTGACGTCTAGCCTAACTGACAAAAGAAGTAGTAATATGCGCAACGACAGACTCGGGAAGCCACTAGACTAAACAAACTGAAGTTTGCAAGGCGACTCCAATTAACAACGATATTTGTGATGGGATCATTTAAAATCATAAGAGGTCATTCTGTGGCTATTAGAATAAAGTGATTTGTATAAAAAAGATGAACAATATCAATGGAGGGATGGAGCAAAGATATCGTTTGAACGAATTTGGAATGAACCTCGCGTGATTTAGATAGACTCATGATTTATCCCATACCGTCACTGCTTACACATACGGTATTAACAAACTAATATTCATCCACAAATTAAAATTAGCATGACTAATCTTGGTATTTCTGATGTAATTTTGCAGGGGAGTACACTGGCTCCAGTAAAAGAGGTCAGATCTCCTTCTAAAATGAAGAAGAAGAAGAGACTCGAGAAGCGCAGGGCAGAAATCCGAGGGAAGTGTGATCACCGCTGCACAAGACAAAGTCAATGATGAGACTGTTGAAGTACCCGATTCAAAACGGTTTAAGGCAACTTGTTCATAAAACTACTAAATTCCGTACATAATTTTGTGCTCTACATATCGAGTATATTATCAAATTAATAATACCTATTTTCTTCCATTTTAATTTCCTTGTGCGTGCAATAAAAGCATAAGTCTTCCAGTATTGTTGAACTTTTCACGAATAAGCAAATCAATATATTTCTAAAAGAACTCACTACTGACCATCTACATCTTAACACCCACAAATAAAGTCTGCCATCTAGAAATCTTACAGGTCTTGCCGTCAGCCATAAGTATACGACATGTTCTAAATATATATTCTATATATATATATATATATATATATATATATATATATATATATATATATAGTATATATATATATAATATATATAGTCCCTCATCTGACCTTTTTACCAATAGGAAGCCCTGAGGTGAAATGTGACTCTAGGATCCGCTTAAAAGGACTCCACATTCAAATAAAGATACCTCTCGATCAACGTCGCCACCACACAAGAAGTCTGAATGAATGAAATAAGGATGAATCTCTCTCTCTCTCTCTCTCTCTCTCTCTCTTCTCTCTCTCTCTTGGCGTAAGCGGTAAAGCATGCGGCTTGCTATCCAAAGAGCTATAAGCCGTAGCAAGAGGGACAGGTCCCGTTAAGATGCGTTCTATCCTCAAACTGCTCTCTATACCAGTGGACTACAGATCAGCAGGCTTAAACTGATTCCCGGACCGCACAAATCGCACTGAGAGGTCACGCTGAGTATTTTGTTGCGTATTAATTGTAATGCGTCTATCGAGGCTGACAATTTTGAAATAAAAAAAATGACAGGAGGGGAATGACATTCTGACGGATGGTGAAAGGGTGCATGGCCCAAACAAAGACTGACAACCACTGTCAAAAAAGGATTAAGATGCCAGGGCCTCTACAGACTGACCCACATCTGACCAGGGTTGAACCATTCACAGGCTAATTTAGTGTTACTCACTGATGTTTGTGTCAAACCTGCCATTACCATTAGTCTCTCCAGGTTATGATGCCTTAGTGCTGAGGCCGCCTTAGTCTTAGCCCGCCCCACCCAATCTTATTTTCACGTCAACCCTTGACGTTCGAATCTCGTCTTAATATTTTTTAAAAAGTGCGGTAACAAGAGCAACGAAAACATCATCCCCACAAAAACAAATAACAACGCCACTAATAAGCATCGAGATAATAGCTCCTACAACAACAAGAAAACGACAACAACTCATAACAATGACACTTGCCATAACAACTCCCCCAGGCATTTCTCAGAACCCATGGTGGCACTTGAGTAGCTTCAACCAGCTAGTGCCATACCAATAAGCTTGCCAATACCAACACCCCATTAGTGACCAGTGGCACAAAAACGTGGGGCCCTACATTCCCCGCGACCTCATTACGCACCCCCCCTTCCCCCCTCCCCCTTCCCCATTTCATCTTCCCCCTTCCCCCACACCCCAAATCGTTTGCATATGGGTTTTCTGTCATTACGTCTATCAAAGTCTCAGATGATCTCCTAGCAGCAGACTTCTTAGCACCCTGGCTATATAAATCCCTCAGGCTGGATACAGATCTGTTTCGTAACCAATGGCTGTGAGTGTGCACACGCGCATGGGACTCTGTTCCTTTGGAAACATAGTTTATTAACAAACAACATTTGAGCGAAATCAATCTACTAGGCTGACTTGACAGAACAAAAAGTCTTTAAATGACAGATAAGTGTCTAGGCTCTATTTCACAGTTTGGCCAAAGGTATTTTTCTAAGGAAAATGTCAGATCTATAAATCTATTTTTTTCTAATGTAGTTTTACACAAAACGACAGAAAACGTTATATTTTAAACTGAATGATACCTGCGCGAGTTAATTTGTATATAACTACAGAGAAACAACCTTTTAAATTCTTTGTTCTTGTTTTATCTCCAATGTCCATGTGTGATGTCTTCCTGTTGAAAATTTAAAGAGAAATACCTCTCATGTCAATTTTCATGATATATTTATTGAAGAGCAGGCACTGGTTAAAATATACACGGATTGCATATTTATATATTTTAACGTGAGTATAACCAGTGTAAACATTGAAAAAATACTTTTATTTCATGCACGTACGTTTAACAACTTTGAAGCATAAACATAAATTGAGTTCTTAATGAGAAGTTTAAGTTTCTATAATATTATATATATATATATATATATATATATATATATATATATATATATTAAATCAAATTTCATTCTCTGAAACAACGAAAATCAATTTGATATATGCTCGTGTAAATTACTTCAAAAAAAAATAAAATAAAAAAAAAAAAAGGCACAGGAAAGAAAGCGTATCATATTCGAAAATTTGGTATTTGGAAAAGTTTTTTTTTTGTTTTTTTATTTAATTTTTTTTTTTTTATTTTTTTTTTTTTTTTTACGGAGGGAAGTGAGGTGGTTTGGGGGAGGGGGGGGGGCGGGCCGGTGGGGGGGGGGAGGGGGGGGGGGCGGCCGGGGGGGCCTGGGGTGGATATCAAAATGACGACTTAACCACGCTGTGCAATTCATAATTAGTTAGTTAACTGCCCTCGCTCTCTTTCATCATCTTACCTATCAGCTGGAGAAAAAAAAAAAAAAAAAAACAATCGGGCCAGACTTGTGGCCGAGTAATTCGGCAAGCTACAATATATGCCCACTAACATCCAGTCGGGTACTATTTCAGTTTAATGAAATCCTTTACAGGTGAATCTTTTTTCCGAAAAAGATTCACCTGGAGCATTAAGATCAGTTTACTTTTATACAAAGACCGTCATCAGGACAATAAACTTGAGCCTAGTGTAATCTTTTTAAAAACATGTAATATTGGAAAAGCTTGGCGCCGGAAAAATAGAAAGTAAAAAAAAAAATCGTGAGACGGAAAACAGCCAGAGAAACCATACAACAGGACAATTGAATTAAATGTAAAATTTAGGCCAAAGACCAAGCGCTGGGACCTACGAGATCATCCAGCGCTGAAACAAATTGATAGCGAAAGGTTTGAAAGGTGTAACCGGAGGAAAACCTCTAAACAGTAGCACTGTGAACCAAATGTCAGGAGAGAGTGGAAAGTACGATGGAAGAAAGAGAATGTGAAAGGAGGTACAGTAAAAGGAAAGGAAAGGGGTCGCAACCAGGGGCCGAATGCACGCTGCAAAAAAAAAAAAAAAAAAAAAAAAAAAAAAAAAAAAAAAAAAAAAAAAAAAAAAAAATAAAAAAAAAAAAAAAAAAAAAAAAAAAAAAAAAAAAAAAAAAAAAAAAAAAAAAAAAAAAAAAAGGCCGTTATTAATGCCTACAGCGTCCCGCATGAGGTGCACTGACGGCACTGGCCTCCTACGGGGCATACATCGAGAGACTACAGGCCTCCAATTTCAGATCTCGCTTAGTTTTGCTCTCTGAAAAACTGCCTTACGAGATCATGTTTCTATCAGCAGTTGTGTCTCCGAGACAAAATACCAAATGCCACCGAGGGTTGCCGACCCTAGGTGCACACACTTACGCGCGCACGCACGCAAGCATGCAGAAAGATTTTATAGCCATGAGGACACCGGCTCTCGTTCTCGGGACAATGGCATTTTATTTCCTCACACGTCAAGTATTTAGTGCTTAAAAGAATGTTTTATTTTTTTAAGGTTTACTATCTCTGTTGGTGTACGATGTACTGAAAATACCAAACACACACACACAATATATGTATAATAAAAGGAGGCCATAAAAACTCCAAAATATATAGAGAAAATAGTATATTTCAGAAACTGCTGTCTCTCTCTTCAGGTAGATTAAGAGAGAGACAGCATTCTCTGAAATATAGTATTTTCTCTCTATGTTTTGGCGTTTTTATGGCCTCCTTTTATTAGATGGAATTCTGTTGTAACAGAACATTTTTACCAGTCATATATATATATATATATATATGTATATATATATATATATATATATATATTATATATATATATATATTATCTATATATATATCTATATATATATACAGAGGTCAAAAGTCAAAACACCCCAAAGCACTTAAAAAAAAAAAAAATCTGACGCGTCGAACGAAACACCAAAGATAATTCTACGAAAATGGAACTGAAACCTTAAGACAAACGAAAGCTTCATATTTAATGATCCGCCTCCACAAATAGCGACTTTAAAGTGAAAAGATACAGATAGGCTCATTGCTCTGCTCGTGTTTCGGAAACAGACATTCATAGGAGACACTTATGCAAACAGAATGCCACAGAATGTAAACAATCTTTAAAAAATGAAAGCCTATATCAAATATCAAAGAACTTAAAATGTGCAATACATACACACACACACACACACACACACACACACACACACACACATATATATATATATATATATATATATATATATATATATATATATATATATATGTATAATGTAGAGTGTGACTGTGATATATTTTCCGTTCAAACAGAATTCCACTTACTAAAAGCGACTTTACCGTAACTTCTCATTCATCACATCTCTGAAGAGAAAGACAGTTGTCCCTTGAATTACAGTACTAACTTTCTACATTTTGGCGTTTTTTATGGGCTCCTTTTATTAGATTTTATGTGTGTGTGTGTGTGTGTATATATATGTATATATATATAATATATATGATATATATATATATATATATATATTATATATATATATATATGGATCCACAATAATATCCTCGTTTATATCAAAGACGAAATATATGTGTAGAAATATATACAAAGTTCAGAGCTTTCGTCCATCCTTCTGTGGACATGCTCACATTCCACGGAAGGATGGTTGAAAGCTCTAAACTTTGTAATATATATTTCTACAAATATATTTCGTCTTGATAAACAAGAATATTGCTGTGGATCCTTCTAGTGATTACTTAGAAGCACGATCCGGTATTTTTTTTATACACACGAACGAGAAATGAAACCGGGCACTTTGATCTGTTCTAAAAGGAGCGGACGACGTCTTCATGTTGATCAGGGCAGCCTTTGTCTCTCTCTGGTGAAGGGGCATGATGAACCTGTTTGCGGAATGTTTTGGCACGGAGCCATAATTTCCTAAGAAAGGCCATAAGATGCCACCCAAGGCCTAAGGGGAGATTTTTGTAAAGAGTTTTAAGAGAAGGCAGGTATGCAAAGCGTGGGAGGAGGAGTCCCTCCAATCCGAAATAGAGCACGAAGCAGTTTGCCTCAGATCGAAGGGTCAGGCACCAGAGAGCTTCCGTGATGGAGATGGAGCCATCGAGGTGGAGGAAAAGGCTGAACAGTGACAGAACGCGAAGTCGAGCAGGAGATGAAAGGAAGGGGCAGACCCATTTGATAATTCGGTGATTCTCAATGATAATCTGTGAAAAAACATCTGTTGCAGAAGTCTTCATACAATTACTATCAGTGTCTACTCTAATACATCAATATATAAATGCATAGCTGAGGGGGTAGGCGGCTGCAATCAACCGAGGCATAGTAATGACATTTCTTTATTTGCAATTGCTGACGTTTAAAAGACATCTGTCTCAATTATCAAAGCTGGAATAATACATTAAAATACAGAAATAATTGAGTCTGGTTTTACATTCATATCTTAATGTATTATCCCAGTTTTGATAATAAGAGATATCTTGAAACGTCAGCAATCACAAATAAAGAAATGTCGTTACTATGGCCGACGTCTCTCTCCTGTCCCTATATATATATATATATATATATATATATATCTATATATATATATATATCTATATATATATATATATATATATATAAAATAAATTATACATATATGGAGAACCAGTGCAGATAATCAATTGATGTAACACCTGTAACAGAGGCAGAGAATAATTGAGAACCGAGGGAGAGAGAGAGAGAGAAAGAGCGGTGACAGCGGGGAGTGATTGTGATAGTGTCGCATACAATCCACGGACAGAAACGAAGTCCACATTTTGCGACTTAGAATTCTTTAGTGATCCCTCCCTCAGACAGTCAGACTCTGTTTCCAACACCCAGAATTAATAAAGGTGAAATTGTAATCTAAAATTGGATCCATAAAACTGAGAACACCAAAGACCTTTCAAAGAAGTTATTTAGACGCTATGAAAATTAAGAGGAAAGTGTCCTACATGGTGTGAACGAATCGCGCCATTCGGAAATACGTTACCTTAATAAAAGGGCTGATAAAACTTGAGATCTGAGCCTGTTTCAACATTATATTCCCCTAATTGAATGTGAAACAGAAACTCTCTTCAGGTTTGGTTTTATCAGTAATTCGACAGAAAAAAAAGTCAGAAGAGACATTTGCTCCAACTTACAAACAGGGAGAGTCTGTCTGTGAGTTCATCACAATGACTTGATCGAACACTGGTATGAGTAACACACTAACCTCCTTCCAGAGATTAAAGAAAAACAAAAACAAAAATGACAAACTCGGTTCTTTAACTTGTAAGGAACCTTAGCAGTAGGGTGCTAATGGCAGCAGCTGGTCGTCAAAAGGCGCCCTGACGAGCGATTCAATCATTCAGAAAGGCATCTAGTTGTGGGATGTCCCTGACGAAGGATATAGGGAAAGAAGGCAGGCACAGTATTCGGGGGAAAAAATTCAGCCTTAAAAGATGAAATGATCAACAGCGATTTGACATTTTATTTCGCAACACCCGCTGCTGTGGGTGGGAGCACGAACGAACAACCCCTCCAATTGTTGATGCTCGCAGGCGTCCAGTGATTACAGAAGGACGCCAGTGTTTACAGTCCATGAAATGCCAGAGGTCGCCTGACACTCCCGTCCGACGATCACTGGTCCATTGTGATTTGACAAGACTGTTTGCTTTGATTTCTTTTTACTGACCCTGGGAGCGAGGGGAAGGGGTCTCGGTCAAATAACAGAACTTGAAATGTCGCATTTTTTACCGAAAACGTCTGAAAGGAAGGTATACATACGTTCGGGTTCCTCTGGTGCAACTTCTTCGGTGCGTTTATCTTTTTGACGCCGAAACCGGGAACTGACAGTAACTTTTATTTGAGCATCGAGAGAGAGAGAGAGAGAGAGAGAGAGAGAGAGAGAGAGAGAGATTTACTATACCCAAAACCTACTATATGCCTATTTACAAAACCCTCCAGGGAGGCTGAGGGCAATCAAGGCGAGGAGAGCCAAATAAGGCCGTGTCTTTGGCCTCAATGTGAGGGGCTGCGTCTCCTTGGCACCATCACGTTGCAACAACAATCAACAAACCTTCATTTGCCTGACGTAACCTCTTTGTGAAGCTTCCCTCTCTCACACGAAGTCTTGTGCTGGGCACTGACAACTTTCCCCTGCCCAAGATCTTCGGCGCAGTCGAGTTTTCTGTACAGTGTATGATGCTGTGCAAAACTCTCAGCTATGGTCCATGAAACTCTCTGCTACGGGCCATGAATCTCTCAGCCACGGCCCATGAATCTCTCAGCTACGGATCATGAAACTCTCAGCCACGGTCTATGAAACTCTCAGCTACGGCCCATGAAACTCTCAGCTACGGCCCATGAAACTCTCAGCCGCGGTCCATGAAACTCTCAGCTACGGCCCATGAAACTCTCAGACATGGCCCATGAAACTCTCAGACATGGCCCATGAAACTCTCAGCTACGGCCCATGAACCTCTCATTTATGGACCATGAAACTCTCAGCTACAGTACATGAAACTCTCAGTCGCGGCCCAGGAAACTCTCAGCTACGGACCATGAAACTCTCAGCTTCGGTCCATGAAACTCTCAGTCGCGGCCCATGAAACTCTCAGCTACGCCCCATGAAACTCAGCCACGGCCCATGAAACTCTCAGCTACGGCCCATGAAACTCTCAGCCACGGCCCATAAATCTTTCAGACACGGCCCGCCGGTGGCCTGTGAATCTATCATAGCTAACTTTAAACTGAAACCTAGTAAAAACTACTGAGGGTAAAAGGCTGCAATTTCATGTATTTGATGACTGAAGGGTGGATGATCAACGTACCAATTTGCAGCCCTCTAGCCTCTGTAGTCTTTAAGATCTAAGGGCGGACGGACAGACAAAAAGCTACATAAAACCAAAAGTGAAGTCATTTCAGCGTATTAATCAATGAGATAAGCAAAAATAGAAAGCAACGGAAGTATAACAAATATGGATAATAATTTAAATGAAAGAATAATAGAATAATATTAAATAAGTGCAGTTACAATTCCAAAACTACCCCCAGCAAAGGACTGCTCAAATTCGCTGACTACGAAACCTGATGTTATGTATACCTTAGTTTAACCAGACCACTGACCTGATTAACAGCTCTCCTGGGGCTGGCCCGAAGGATTAGATATTTTTACGTGGCTAGGAACCAATTGGTCACCTAGCAACGGGACCTACAGTTTATTGTGGGATCCGAACCACACTATAACGAGAAATGAATTTCTATCACCAGAAATAAATTCCTCTGATTCCGCGTTGGCAGAGCAGGGAATCGAACTTCAGACCACCGGATTGGCAGCCGAGCTCGAAAACCAGTCGTCCAGCGTGGAACTGAAACAACAGCAACATTTACCAGCAGAATATGTCTGTAGATTGTCTTTTCACTTTCCCCACAATTATAATACCCACGATAAGCATATCGTCAACCTAAAAAGGGAGAATTCATAGTAACAGTCATATACAATTAGCAGAAACTTTTTGCAAGGAATCTAGACACTCCGTCCATTGAGACATCACTAGAACACATAACGCCTGTTAAGAAGGTGAGTTTGAAATGCATTGCCAATTAACAGACATCTGCCAGAAGATGACAAGTCTATGAGAGAGAGAGAGAGAGAGAGAGAGAGAGAGAGAGAGAGAGAGAGAGAGAGAGAGAGGGAAGCAACAGCTGGTACAGCTGGTTGGAGAAGCCGTTCACGGAGGCATTCTAAACAGCAGCAGGCGCCGGTCGTCCCTATTTTTACCGGGACGTGGCTGCTGCTGCTGCTACTACTACTACTAGTACTAGTACTACTACTGCTGCTGCTGCTGCCGAGGACTTCCTCCTCCTCCTCCTTCAGTATCGTCATCCACCAGCTTACCAAAACTTTACCTTCTGCTGTTATTGGCGTCGTGATCACTCTCACCTGTACGAGTCACAAACGCCACAAAGGTGTCGAGGACGACCTTTCTTGAAGGGGGAGGACTTCAGGCTCCCAAGAAGGAGATGAGTGAAGCCCGGTTTCCTGATCCGAGGAACTACTTAGAAAAAGGTTGATTTTTTTTCCTATGGGACACAGAATCGACACTAGGACACAAAAGCTCTTCCCTATTTCGACAGATGGCCCCTTGGGGGGTTGTTGCCGGCACTCACTCCCCACACACACTGGCACCATGGCACCAACGTCACCCACTGTACGGCGCTCACCTCACCCAGAACCTTTACTCATTGACTCACCTAGAATTACTCACTCATTCTAAGTGGTTCACAGTGAACTATAGCAAACGGAGGTGGTACTAACAATTATCATCATCTTAGCTCGGAAACCTATTGAAATAGCTGTGTATGCCTAACAGTCCTCATTTTTTGGTTAGCAAAAATTAGACCTAGGCCACATTTTCATTTTCTCTCCTCTATCTGTCTCTGCAATCATTTACATAAAAGAGCTCCTGCAGAATGGTATGTACCTCTCTCTCTCTCTCTCTCTCTCTCTCTCTCTCTCTCTCTCTCTCTCTCTCTCCTATCTTCTCTCTCTATCTTAAATTATCTTAAAATGAAATGCCTCCTTGCAGAGAAGACTAACTAGAGTTCTTATAACCGAGTCATAGACGTATTCCACGGTGGTGCCAAGAGACACCCACACAATTCTCCGGGTAGAGGGAAATTCGCCGCTACAACGGCGCCCCATCTGAAGGAATTTCTCTTCTTTCACACCCTCTCTTGCCACTCGAGTTCTCTCTTGAAATACTTCAGACACCGAAATTAAATAGAATACTGTTGCAAAAGCCTTAGAGAGATCTGCTGCTAATCTTTACAATAGGGGGATTGTAAGTCTCTCTGTCTCTCTCTCACACATCTAACAAAGGAAGGATAATACATCAGTTGAAGCTTCATAAGGTTCGGTGTCTAGCACTGGTTTGCCTGTAGTAGTTCACAGAGAGAAATCTACCAACATAACACAAGTTACTAAAACAACAGTCTTTATAGCCTTAGTGCTTGTCTTATGTGATCTGTACCCAACGAAGACGTCTTAAAATATACCCAGAAGTATATTTTAACCACTGCATAACATTCTTCGTGACTTGTTCTTTCATCCGCCACCAAGATCCCCAATTGTTTTATAAAAGTTCTAATATATATATATATATATATATATATATATATATATATATATATATATATATGATATATATATACACCATCCAGAAATTCGAGAATAACATCGCTTTCAGAACACGAGCAAAAATACTTAAGTGTTCTGTAAACATTATAGAAAGGATTTTTTTTTTTGCTATTAGAAAACATTATTCTCTTGCTTTTAGGAGGCAATAAACTAGTTTTATTTATTTAATGAATCCCAAATTTGCTCGTTACATGAAACCTGACCATCACTTATAATTTTTCGAAATACTGAATTGCTTTTACCTTTTTAGGTAAGGAATAAGAATAAAACTGAGATGGCTTTGTCTGTCTGTCGGCACTTTTTCTATCCGCACTCATAGCTTAAAAATCACTACAGGTAGAGGGCTGGAAATTGGTACGTTGATCATCCACCCTCCAGTCATCAAACTTACCAAATTGCAGCCCTCTAGCCTCGGTAGTTTGTATTCTATTTAAGGTTAAAGTTAGCCGACAACACAGGCCACCACCGGGCCGTGGTTTAAATTTCCATGGGCCGCGGCTGAGAGTTTCCGTAAAGCATTACACTCTGTACAGAAAACTTGATTTCTTCAACGCATTTTTACTTTTATTCTTCCCAAACCAAAGTAGCACTAAGTTAGCGAAGCCTAAGTGATTTAAGAAGCCTCTCTCACTATAAGAAGCCAATCTTTATTTAAGGAAAATCTCTCGTATTTAATGCGATCCGACATTACATATTTGTTCTGGATTGTTAAGTCATTCGAGAATTCCGTATGTTTTTTTCAAGCGGATTCCAAGCTTTGTTTTTTATTCCCACAATATCGTCTAATACTCACTGGATCTCATTTGAGCAAAAAATAAATAAATAAATAAATAAATCCTGATCATTCAAGAACTTTATACCCACATGTGAAACATGACAGGATTGATTGATTGATTTACAGAATCTAGGCATACGTGCCAAGCACTGCACTGGTGCACTTATAAACATAACAAGAAGGCGGTTAAGGTTACCAATCAAAAGAATTTGTACATCTTGCGAAGTAACTCTTCTGTCTGGAATTACCACTGAATTTTTTTTAAAGCGTAACATGAAATTCTTCACTTGCTTTAGAAGATCTCTCAGTCCCCAGTAAGGCCACCTATACAACCATCATCAATAAAACAGAGTCGCTAACCAGAGCTATGACATTCTCAGCCTCCATATGTTAACAGATTAATCATGAAAGACGTATCCCTCAGGAGAGGTGGAACATACATACATCCTCCCTATGTGAACTCTCGAGAGAGACCGAGAGTTTCTAGCCCTGTGACTGGCTTATCAACAGCCAATCAGGAGCGTCGTAAGGGACTGGCCTAGACATCAGACGCACGGCTGATGTGAATCTACTATAGTCTGCGATATTTTTAACATTTTCAAAGTGTAGGAATAATAATAATACTTTAACAATTAAAAGCCATAGCACTGTTGAAAATATTCATGTACAGGACCAGTTTCTAGCTTTGCCTTAAAACACTCCGTCCATTGCTCTTACCATTCAGTAGGACTGATGGGGGACTGAGAGTACTATCTGACAGTCTCTCCATGTCATTTTTAACCCTGTGCATAAATATTACTACACTACCGTGGCTTTTAATTCTCGATATTATAGCCCCGTTACAGAGGTTCCTTGGTTCATAATAATAATAATAATAAATAATAATAATAATAATAATGCAATTAACTTTTTCTAACACTACTAATACAACTCTTCCATTTTCTACTATTGATGCATCCTTTCCTCTTCTCCTCCTTCTGGTCTCTCCTCTCCTGCTCCCCCCCCCCCTCCCCTCCCCCTCCCCTCCCCCCCCCTTCCTCCTCGTCCTTCTCCCCCTCACTCCGCCCTCCTCTAGCAGATTAGAGAGGCCAGAAGCTACAAAATGTGCCTTCCGCTTCCGCTCAGGAAATACTCGGGAGTTCGCCTCGCCTCCGCCCATGTCCTACGTTATGTCACCGGGGTACTTTATAAGTAAACTTCATTCTCATTTTTGGAATTTGGGAGGTGCACGTACATGATTTCCATTTTGGGGCACTGATTAATGGGGATATCACGCAAAATGAAAGCCAGCGCGGTTGTTTCTATCTATGACACGTGAAACTGTGTCTAAGATTCCAGCAAAAAATATTGAGTAGCATATTTACAAAATAAAATGTCTTCTTGCTCACGTTCTATGTTAAATTCATGAATAAGGTCTCAGGCAAAACGAAAAGCATTTCTTTAATTTCTTGGACGACAAAAACTTGTTTACCTAAAGGTTCAATACATTACTTAATGTGGGAGGCGGTTCGAAGTGGCCATGAATGTTGTAAATTCTGTAATACATGCCAATTTAAAATATATGAGTGTATTATATATATATATATAGTATATATATATATATTAGATATATATATATGTATATGTATATGTAATGTATATGTATATGTATAGGTATATTATATATATAATATATATATATATATATAAGTGTGTGGTGTGGAATTTATACAATTATCGATACATGGATGTGTCTGAATTTACATGACTACCGGTAACTACTTTAAAACGGCTATTAGTCACATACAGAAGGAAGTACATATACGAATGTAGAAAGAAAAAAAAAAAAAAAAAAAAAAAAAAAAAATTGCTAAGACCCAGAAACATTCTGGGACAGAAAAGCAGGGAATCTAAACACTAGCCTATACCATGAAAAAAAGTGGGGCAGACCCATAATTTGTCTTTTCCACAATGAATTGCACCACTTATTCCTTAAACAGTCACCATATATATATATATATATAGATATATATATATATATATATATATATTATATATTATCTATATATATATATATATATATATATATAATATATGTAATTAATCCAACGATTAAGGGGCATGATTTGTTCTTTGACAAAGAAATGGACATGATTAGGAGATATAGAGCCAATGCACAATCTTAAGAATAATCCTTGCTTATTGTGGACTAACTGTGGACCAATAGGATTCAGATTCAGTCCCAAATGTATTGAATAAATTTGACGTGGAAGTGGAGATAGACGGATCAAATATGTACCAGAGCAAACGATGCGTTGTCCATCAAATGATTATATAATCAATAATAATAAGCCAAAACCAATAGAATATTTAAGTATTAACTGCTTCTCTGCGTTGCCCAAGAGACGCTCATCAATAAACAGAGGTGAAACAAGGTAAGAACCAGATGTCTTATCTTTATGTTATTCGAAAAAGATACAAATGTAAATTAATGAAACTCGCTAAACCCATTGGAAGTACAGCAGATACGATAAATAAAACGTACACAAATAAAAGAAACAAAAATATATAAGCAAGCCAGAACAAAATAATCATGTGAAGTAAAATGATATGGAAGCTTCACAGTAAAACGAAAAAAGCGCTGTTCAGAGCCTTCAGTGGGTAGACTAGGACTAGACTTTTAGTCTGTCCGTCCGCACTTTTCCTGTCCGCCCTCAGATCTTCAAACATTGCTGAGGCTAAAGGGCTGTACATTCGTATGCTCACCACCCATCCTCCAATCATCAAACATACCAAATGGCACCCCTCTAGCCTTAGTAGTTCTTATTTTTATTTAGGTTAAAGTTAGTCATGATCGTGCGTCTACAGTACAGGTCACCACCGGGCCGTAACCATTCATGAGTCAGTGACAAGGAGCCAGCGTGCTGAGATAGTCAACTCCAATTATTGTGCTGAAACAGTAATATATATATATATATGTCTGTGTGTGAAGAAAACATAAATCGTGTGGGAAGACTTTAGACGTATGACTATCAGGTGCAGCAGACCCACGGAAAACCCGAGCCAAAAAAAAAAAAAAAAAAAAAAAAAAAAAATCATGCACTTAACGTCGATGTTTACGTCTCTCCCTCAAAGATTTTGATCTCAACGGCAGGTAAGAGGTTCCTAAGATGCAATTTCGGATGATCTATGACTCCAAATGTATTTGCGTGTATTAGTTATTAATAGAACAAGGAACTCCCTACCTGAGGGAAATTGGACCACACCTTCGTCAACATTTTAATCACTGGGTTTATGATTTACCTTTTCATTTGGGCAATAATTCAGTTCTATTTTCTGCATTTCACCTCTTATTAATATCACTGGTAGTCGGGTACAACTTTCATCATTGTTAAATTTCGGTAGTTTCTGTAATGATTTTACAACTATCCAACTGACTTTGTGCCCTAAGAGTTCACTTCATGATACCTGTGTGTGCGATTTCGGTTCCCTTACAGTTCGTCAAGTCCTGATCAACTTGTGGACTGACATAAAAATAACTTACGAGTACGGTCGATTTACTATAGATATACGAGACATTTATCAACGCAGAAGAACATCAACCAATAGTGCTCTGAAATTTTGTTCAGGAGAGGTTAAAAAACCTAATGTACTGATACTCAATTCATGAGAGTGTCCCTGTGGTAGGGGTGTTAGATTACTACCACAGTATGTCCTGCGTGTCGTAAAAGCCGACTAAAAGGGCAACTGCTGCCTCGCAGTCGTACTTTTTAGTCAAAGGCTAGGCCCACCGCTAATAACTGTGGAAACTGTTGCCTTGAAGTCTTACTTTTTAAAGGCTAGGTCCATGGCCAATAGCTGTGGAAACTGGTGCCTTGCAGTTGAACTTTTTATTCAAAGGCGAGGATCACCGCCAATAACTGTTGTTGATGACAACGAGGGCATGCGGTCGTAAAAACCCCTCTGCCCAAAATAAACCATGCCTGATGTTGTGACGAAGGCAGTGGAGAAGGCGCATCAGGCAACCGACCCCTTAACGTAGTGATAACGACAGGAAAGAGAGTGCACACAAGATGAATTTCTCTAAGGTTTTACGGAATATGTCACAGCATTCCGTCAACCAACTTCCAGAGTCAGTGATGTCGGGGCTCGTTTTCCGAGCTCTTCCAACATTCGGCAACCAAACTGCGCACCAATTGACCAACTTGGTTGACAGAATTAATGTTCCACCTCGTTTGCATTCGTTCAACACCGACTTCATGGATGTCTGACTTCGTCGACCTTTTCCCCAAATTTTGGCAACTTGAGGCAAAGTGTGAAGACAGGTTGTTGAAAAAGGTAGGGAAAATACTGGCAGCCAAACTGACATTTAAAGTGTTTCTGCAGTAAAAGAAGATTAGGCATCGGGAGAGGTAGAAGTATAAGGAAGAAACCGTTATCAGAGTAATAATTATAACCTGATATTTAGGTGCATAGGTACTCACAGTGCGAATTGTTTTTTCCTGGAATCAAATACGGAAAGGTTATGAAGAGACTGTCGTCGATGCTACTTTGGCTCGTCATATACGTGTCACCTACTCCGAGGAGCTAGTACTAAAAAAAGCGGGAGCGCCTTACCGCCCTGTTTAGTACTAGCCCACGGAAATCAATATATTATACATTCTCGTTTCTATATTATGGAGTCGACAAATTATAATAATAAATGCTACCTTCGCGCGGCCGTTTGGTATTAGACTTAATGAGAACCAGAGGGACTGCATGGACTCCCATGGCGCCACCCCGTCAAGTGGTAGAAGAGTGTGGCAAACAATTATCATTCACTCTACTTTCCTATTTCTAACTTTATTTACCTCGACCAAACAGCAACTCAAGCATTCTTTAACTCTTGAGAAATGCTTTAACGGCCAAAACCATCATTCAAGCAATGAAGGATCTTCAGAACGGTGCATATTCTGAAAATTGCTATTCAGTGGCTTGACCACTGAATGATAGCTGTATTTCCGCATTACTAACTTTACCTGTATATTATTATCATTATTATTATTCTTATTATTATCATTATTATTATTATTATTATTATCCAGTGTCAGCTTACGTGTGAATCGAGGCAAAAAGCCAAGATATAAAATACTGACGAAAATACGAAATAAAGATTAAACATTCAATATAAAAAAATGTATGCTAGCAATGATTCAATTCGCGAATGGAACAACAAAGGTTATTCCTCGAAAATAATGTAACGATCAAATCAGCGGGGATTATCGCATTCCAGTACTACGCACGACAAAACTAGAATAGAGCCATTACGAAGCATCAGCGTCCCACCCACTAACAGCAGCACCTGAATGGACCTAATAAACTCTCTCTCTCTCTCTCTCTCCCTCCAACCACTGCAGGTTTGCGAGACGGGGAAAACCCTTCACATCAAAACGATTAACGCCACGTTTATCTTCCGTTCCTGAAACTAAAGTTACTAAACGGACTATATCGTTCCCCCTGCTTTGGACGGAGGTCGTACCTGAGGGTACTAATTCACGAGTCGTTCCTCGGCCAGAGCAATGGCTCTCCATCTTTCCTGTCCCATTATCTCTTCTATAGTCTCACTTGCCCAGTCCCTCCCTCTTCGTTAATCCCTCTTTCTCTCCTCCTCCATCTTCAACGCATCTTCTTTCGTTTACTTCCTTCTGTATTCCCTTTTCCCTTCTCTCGCATCCTTGCGGTCTAGGCCGAGCTCATCCACGGCCAACTATATCCCGACATCTTTCCCCACCCTCACCGTCCCAGCCAGCCCTAGGCGCATTATGAACGCCCAGAAAGAAAAAAAAAATTCATTTTGATGTTATAGAAATTCTATTTGCTTATTTTGTTCATTAATTTTAAAATGATTGCGATTCCTTAACCAAGTTTGTATTGCAATGCGGATAAGAATAGATTATGGCTATGTATATGACTACATCACCATCACATCCATTCGAGAGGCAAAAATGAAACGAGCGAGTGACGTCACAGATCTCAAAATGACGTCATGGCTCTAATTAGCACTTTCGCCTGACTCCCAGAAAATTTGAGTGATGGAGGGAGTTCTGGCACCGAGGCCGCCATGTCACACGACGAGATCATAGCGCTTGCCATCACGTCGAATGATGAAGTAGGCCCATCAGGGACTGCTTCCAATTTTCCGTTTCCTGGATTGCTAAGGACACGCGCGAGAGAGAGAGAGAGAGAGAGAGAGAGAGAGATTCAAATGTACCCGTTTCGACTGGGTTCAACTATCAGGTGACCAAAAGGGCGCGTTTTTTTTTTTTTTCACATATCATTTACATCCTATTCGAGGTTTGTCACAACAAACTATATATTTTTGGTTTTTCCTTTTTTATCCTTCAAAATGAGACCAGTATCTTGAAACGTTGCCAACAATTATGGAACCCGATGTATTGAGCTGTTTTGCCTCTTCACCTGTTATATGATGCGGAGTGTGTGTGTGTGTGTGTGTGTGTGTAAGAGTTCAGCAAATACATTTTACCATAGCAACAGTTATTATGAAAAAATACTTAAGGCATTGCTTCCCAACCGACCCTTGTACTCGCAACATGAGCGCCATTTCGGCGATTAACAAAAAAGAAGAAAAAAAAATTCGCTCTATTACATCGGCCTCTTTAGTCTATAGCCCTGGACGCTCCCATTACACTCCTCTATCTACCTCAGGCTGGAGAGTGGAAAGGCAGCGCCAGAACAATTGGTAATCTGTGCTCTCTCTCTCTCTCTCTCTCTCTCTCTCTCTCTCTCTCTCTCTCTCTCTCCTTCATGTTGTTTATCTTCATAAATGAGAAAGTTTGGAGACGAGCTTTGAAAACACTTTGTTAGTCTGACATATTCGTATTCCATATTTTCATAATAATGAACGTTCATAAATAAACAGCACTCGTCAAAATTAACTGCATTCCTGAGTAGATAGACAACAGAGAAGAATAAATCATCAAATATTCCAAAAGATTAACATTTCTACTCCCATTACGAAATCCTAATGGACAAAACCAAACTAGTGCATACCACAACAGCTACTGTCCACAGTTACAGCATCTAATTCTTATTGGATGAAATCACAATTAGCGTACTTACGAATTCTCTCACGAACTCGTGCAAAAGTAGGCTGAGATTCCAAATACAACGAGAAACCTGTTGATTAAATTTATACTCGAGGCCACACCCAGACTCGGAGGTGTCATGGCAGGCTCGTTTCAATTAACTTAAACTTATGTCAGATGGGGTTGCGGTGAGTCGAGGTCCACGTGTAACTGAAATCAACCTTGGGTAGGGTAATAAGGTTGTTAAGTTAGGTAGGGCGAGATAATTATATGTACTGCATGGCAGCTCTTCTCCTCTCTCCTTCTTCCTTTTGGGATTTCGGTGTCAAAACCCAAATACGTTCACAAAAGTGTTGCACAATTGTATGATCCGTCGCAACAAATAAGTTTGTTGGGCGTAACTTAAGTCCCCATCCGTATGTTATTACTCGGCTGCTCTTGCAATGCAATAAAATTATTTGCCTAACATAAAAAAAGAACAAGGAAAGGGCCTGCTTAA
>NC_087200.1:193020363-193030363 GCF_015104395.2 Macrobrachium nipponense | reverse complement strand
ATTTATCGGATTCTCTACTGATTTCCCCCTTTTTTTCTCATATCAGAGAGAGAGAGAGAGAGAGAGAGAGAGAGAGAGAGAGAGAGAGAGAGAGAGACTGATTACCCTTCAGTCAGTATGAATTGCCCTATGTTTTCAACATAAAACGCTTTTTTGAGAGAGAGAGAGAGAGAGAGAGAGAGAAGAGAGAGAAGGAAGAAGAAAGAGAGATGCCCTTCCCAGTCAGTATGAACCCTACCCCTTTGTTTTCACATAAAACCTCTTTTGAGAGAGAGAGAATAAAAGAGAGAGAGAGAGAGAGAGAGAGAGAGAGAGAGAGCTTCTCCCCTTGTGCAGCTTCACTATAGTACACGGGTGTCAAGGTCGGCAACAACGCAGCAAAGCAGCTGCACGCGAACCAACATTATAATTTGAAATCCACCCCCTCCCCCCCCCTGGATGGCAAAGGTCACACAATCCGACGCCTTTCCCTCGAGTACAGAGGTCGGAAAGAAAGTGTCTCTGGGAGAACACCAGATGACGGAAAAGGAAGGAAGGAAGGAAGGAAGGAAATAAACTGTGGCAAAGACACTCCAACACAGAGAGGCAGGGGTGCGCAGATAGGCAGAGAGGTGGAGGTGGAGGTGAGGGCGACCGGTGGGGTTAGGGGGTACTTTGGTAGTGGCGGTGGAGGGACAAGGTTTCAATAGTTCAATCACTACGCTTCCCACGCCAGGTGTATTCCTTTACCAGCAAAATAAATGTATTTCTAGAGAGAGAGAGAGAGAGAGAGGAGAGAAGAGAGAGAGAGAGAGAGAGAGAGAGAGAAGGCTGCCAGTAAAAAACAGTAGATTTTTAGCTGAGAAATAGTGAAATCTGTTTAATAAAATACGAAAGCTATCCTACTCTTTTTTAAATCAATTTCAGACAAAGAAAATTACATACTTCATGAAATCCCATGTAATGATAATGGCTAAGTTTTCAATCTATGATACGTGTACATATTAACAAAACTAGGGAAGTTGAAGAAAGAAGCAGATAAGACAATACTAGAAATGCTAACAGCAATGCTATAATAATTATTGTTATTATTATTATTATTATTATTATTATTATTATTATTATTATTATTATTATTATTATTATTATTATTATTTGAAGGTAGGAGACTCTCTCTCAAACATGTTTTGTTAAAGATGATGGCAGCATCAGTAAATTGATTTTATATAATACATATATGATCTTTTCAATTCTTCTTATCATTCTCTTCTCATCAGGGCTGATATTTGCTAATAGCTGGCCGATGTTCATATCCTGGTTAAAGAAATGTTTTCTAAAAAAAATACTAGCTTATTGATATGATAACAAAAGTTATCATATCAATAAATTAGTATTTTTGTTAACCACTTTGTTATCATATCAATAAATTAGTATTTTTTAGAAAACATTTCTTTAACCAAGATATGAACATCGGCCAGCTATTAACAAATGTCAGCCCTGATGAGAAGAGAATAATAAGAAGAATTGAAAAGATCATATAAAATCAATTCACTGATGCTGCCATCATCTTTAACAAAATATTATTATTATTATTATTGTTATTATTATTATTATTATTATTTATTATTCTATTCATAGCCTCCGAGCTACCTATACAAGTGTCACCGTGATAAATACAGTACAAACACACACAGTTACAAAGAAGGTCGAACCTTACACAAAAAACACTACTTGAAACTTCACGATTCTATACAATAATTCTATATTCATTTAAGTAATGAAATGTTTTATTCTATAAATGAACGCTTATCAAACTATGTAAAAGTTTCACGACGCAAATAGGTATTCATGGGATGTCATTTTCTGGGTAATGGACTAATTTATATAATCGGTGCTACTTTGGCGTGTTATCTACGCGTCACCTACTCCAAGCTGCTATAGTACTAAACATGGCAGAAGCTCCTTGAGAATCCGTGTTAAATTAGTACTAGCCCCTCGGGGATCAAAGGTATGAATCCACTTTGCGACTTTATTACAACCCCGTTGGGGAATTACAGTAGAAACATAAACAAAAGACTGTCAATATCATAAAGATAATGACTCCCAAGAAACATTAGTCTAGATAACCCCGAAAACCGTTGGGGTCACTATGTCACTATCTAATAAGATATTTTTTACGCAGCGTTTTTCCCTTGAACCAGCATTTATTGGAAGAATGTATAGCTATAGTTGCTGTATTCTCTTTTACTATTTACCGCCCAATAGCCTCATCCTTGTTTCTTTTTCTGAATCCACCAGAAAATGTCTTCAAAGAGACAGTAGCAGGGAAATGCAATGCAACTTGGGAAAGGAGACTCTTTAAGTTTTATTTCGTGGGTAGTGATGATTCGCGAACTCTACAGCAGGGAATGCCCTTTTAGATTTAGTAGACACTGGTAGTATATATATCTTTTTGTGCAAAAATGTTCACTTTGCAAAAATTATTGTTTACTAATATGAGATTTATTGAAGTGTACTTTTATAGCTATAACTTTTTTTGGTGGTAGGTCAACTTCCGAGCAGTTGGCTTAATCCGTTGTAAACCAAACTAGTACCTACCCCTGTTTTGGGAAGGTCCACTTCATTCTTCAGCTGCGTTGGATCCCAGGTTCATATTTTTCTTTATACGAGCTTTCTTGCAAACTTGTTTTCATATTTATATCAGTCTGCTTAGAACAGGACGAAAGTCGAATGGCCTCGCAGTGGTACTACTGGATTGTTTCACTTCGCTTAGTGGATTTTGTCTTTATATATATATATATATATAATATATATTATATATATATCTAAAAAAACCAACACGAGAAAGTTTTATATGCTGAGGAAGATGAAAAAAAAAAAATTCTGATACAAACATAGATTTCTGTTACGTTTAAATTTATCGGCAGCATGACTCCAAAGCCTTCGAGAATGTAAACATTAAACAAGCCCCACCCCCACCCCCTTCATCACAACACCCTCCTACCCCCATCTACACGGACTCCTCCAAACCCACACCGTGAAAGGAGACCGTCATTCGCTTTCGTATATCTCGCTGTCAAGGAGAAACAAAAAGGTGAATAGCACAAGCGAATGAAACAATACACTCAATAAAGCTATTCACCAAATACGACAAGAGAGAGAGAGAGAGAGAGTTCATCCGGAACTATTTAAACTCGAGACCGCCCACCCTCCTATAAACAGATCTTGTTACATATTAATTACATCGTGTGAGCAGCTGATCAACCGCTCTTGCAAGAAGAAAAATAACCAAAGCACACACATACATACACACACACACACACACAGAGAGAGAGAGAGAGAGAGAGAGAGAGAGAGAGAGAGAGAGAGAGAACATTAGGAATCCTATAGAATGAGTACTACTTTCACCTAAAAAAAAGGCGACAGAAAAAGAGGTAAATAGAATTGTCGACGAAAACAGTCGCCATCACAACATAGAGAAAAGGTTAGCCGAATTGTCTTTTTTTTTTTTTCATCTGTTTATTTTGTTTTAACTCTGAAGATTGATCAAAGCCTGATAACTGAAAGTGAGCAAAGGCTCTCACGCTATTTACGCGACTAGTAGTAGAGGCTGACGTCACGGCTGTGTAGTCTCATGCTTCCCCAGTTCCAGAGTCTTCATTTAAAATAGTGACCGGCGCTCATTTCTTATTTCTGCAATGAACTGCCAATTAAGTCTATAAACTGTCCTTCGATACAATCTGACATTTGTCATTTTATTTATTGGCATTGTCACCCATTCCCTAGAACCACTGGCTCCGTTACTCATCGGCCGAATCATCTTCCTTTGCCTTGGGCCACTCGATCGGCACGAGCTGCTTCGACGCCTGGCTCTCTCTCTCTCTCTCTCTCAAACATTTCCTGATCTCTCTCCGAGCAAGCCGCAGCCTTGAAAGTCAAGTTTCTATACACAGAACCAAGAAAATTTATCAGCGGCCTTTTTCTCTCTCTCATCATTGGCAAGGTCAGCTGAATGAATTCTGGCAATGGTGCTCGCAGCTTTCGGATGCTAAAATAACCTCAGGGGGAATTTCTGTCTGTCGTGCATGTCAATATTTCTCCGCAGAGTTCAGAGTTATTGTGAGTGGCGGGGCTGTAAACGATATTATATTATACGAGTAGTAAAACAGTTGTTAGGGAGCTTGATGAATTAGTCTAAATAAAACCAAAGTATTACCCAGAGACTAATTACACACAGAGATATCTTTATACTATACAAATTTTTATTTAAATTTTGGACGCTGCAATTTTATGATAATATCTACATAGACTAAATTTCACAAACTTGTTAGGGTTCTGGAGATTACCACTGTATTGAGTCCCAACCTAAAATAATTACAGCTACGTAATGTATGGGAGATCGACAGACGGGTGTCCTGTATGCCATTTTTGTATGCCCCGTCAAAAGCAGAGTCATCCACTACAATACATGGGAGGAAAAAGGTGTTCGAGTGGAAGGGACTTGGTAATAATGAAGCTTGATGAGTCTCTTTGTTAAGCCAGAGATAGTCGCTATGATCCTACTGATCTGAGTCTAGCTGTAGCTTTGCACTCTAGACCTATCCCTATTATGAAACACAAACACACAGGTATATATGTGTATATTACTCTGACTTTGCCAGTGCTCATTAACCTCTATATCTGATAGACAAACTATTCATAAAATATCAATAAGAAAATCTCGGACTAGAATAAGAGAAGAGATAAACTGAGAGAGGGAGAGAGAGAGAGAGAGACCGTAGGAGCTGTTCAAAAGGAACGCGAAGAGAACGAGTGAAATACGTCAAGACCCAGAAATAGACGCGAACAGACCCGTGAGTGTGTTCGTTTTCAAACGCCTGATATTTTTGGCACATGGAAGTGGGCCACCCAGACGGTGTTCCGATCATCTCGTCTGGCAGAGGCTTGAGCCCCAGATCTGCTCCCGCACTTGACACAGTCGTGTAATGAGACATTTGACTTACATACTACAGTCATAAGATACAGACACTTGTCTGCCTCCATGCGAGTTATTTTGGACCACAAAGATCAGGAATCAGGAATGTCTCAACCGTCTCCGTTCTCCGTCAACTCTGAGTTCAATAATCCGCCTTTGCTAAAAGGATATGTGTATCTGTTCGTGTAACTTATTATAATTATATTACTATTTCAATTGGGTAAGCATCCAAATGCTCGTAGATATAATAGATGAAACTGGAGAGGAAAGTAAGGCATGGCAGAAATGAAAGAACGCAAAAATTAAAACATACTGGAATGAGTATTCGGGTGTAGCATGATGCTTTGGTGTTAAACCTAAGTCAAGGCTGAAAAGCAACGGCTGGGACGCATATCCTGCTAAACCGCCTACTCTACCCGGCACAATCCCTTCCTAGAGTGATGACAATTTATCATACAACTGCCGTCAGACTCTTCACACGAACCGTGAAGAGAACATTCTAATTTTATATCTCTCTTTCTTTCTTTATCAATCACGTGTCATAACCATTACATGCCTCATTACATTGCAATCCGTCCATAGCAGCAGACGTCATGAGACAAAAGTTCAAACCTTTATCAAACCCACCAATGTTGGGAGGTTTCATCGAAATATGTTTCCGTTTTCAAAATTCTTTGTTGATACACGCACAAAAAACGGGAAGAAAAACCAATACGTACGTCTTTCCATTTCTATGGCGGACGTAACTAAGAAATAAAATACTTACCGATACACGTTTGACACAACAATAAGCCATCAAAGTCCCACCAGTACTCACCTGAAAAAGAATTAAGTTAACTGTTAATGTAAAGAAAACTTTTGTGAAGTAAAGCACTTGAATTAATATAAAATTGCATTGCATTTAATCAATGAATCAATGAACAGCAAAAGTACGTCTAAAGTAAGTGGGTCACCCCTTCGATAACTTCTACGCGATAGTTGCAAAAAACTTTGTATATATATATATATATATATATATATATAATATATATATATATATATATATATACTGTGCTTATCGTTGCAGGATAACTTGTCGAGAACCATTTTAACACCGTCACTTCGAATGAGAAATACCTATGGGATATCAATGTGTCACGTGATAGTTTAACATTTAATGATATTTCAGTAACTAGATAAATATTGAAAGAGACGAGAGAGAAGAGAGAGAAGAGATCATGAGAGAGAAGAGGAGACGCAGAGAGAAGAGACTTTTAATCTAAAGAAAACGGGAATGCAAAACACGGAAGTTACCCCCAAATGCCAATAGTTTGTACGTACGTTTTCTCTTATAGCTAATGAACGTTAAGGAGGGAAAGTCGATGATTTGTATAAAATGCAACTGTCTTCCACTGTTAATTAGAAAGCCTCCTATAGAGCAACAATAACTTGTTGTTGTTCCCAATGAGAAAGTGGAGAATTTAATTCGGGAGAAGAACATAAAATGCATTAACAATAATTTCATTCACTATCAGCTGAAGCAAATGAGTGGATCCTGAGAATGTTCACAAGATGAACTCTGAAGTGAAATATGAAATCCTCCATAATCCCGTCTATTCCTCACAGATTTAAAACGCAGGACTTACATTCTATCGTATCTTTCCTTTACTATAATATAGTTATCAATGTCCACGAAGACTTCAAAATGACAATGACGAGGTCATGTGAAAGTGGCTTATACGACCTTACCCAGTTTAATGCGTAAAGAAAATGGGAATTAGTCATAATCGTCCTATTAGAAGGGCGACTGAAATATACACTCTCCATCTTTACCATCTACGCACAACTCGAAAAACATAGCATTATTGAATGGTGTATTCTCAGCGGTTATCGGGAAAAAAATGATGATAATACACGTTACACATACATACATTGAATAATCAAACGTGCATCTCTCAAGTGTGATTGGATAAGGTTATACATTAAGGTTTCATAAACTGACATTTAGCAAGTGGCCAAAACCTCATCAACTTAAAAAAATATTATAATTCGTACCCTGTTCGAAGAAGATGAGTCGTCACGTGCCAATGTGCACAAAGATCTCCACCTTAAACCATTACCTCAGAGAGAGAGAGAGAGAGAGAGAGAGAGAGAGAGAGAGAGAGAGAGAGAGAGAGAGAGAGAGAGAGACACTTTCCATAAACAAGCTCCATGACAATAAGATACCCGCTAAGCATCCAAATAAGAGGGAGAAACCTGATCTCCTTAATAGGTCCATGAGTCATATAATCGACCAAACAAACGCTGGATTCAATAACAAACTGATGTGCCCATAGGACAGAGAGAGAGAGAGAGAGAGAGAGAGAGAGAGAGAGAGAGAGAGAGAGAGAGAGAGAGAGCAACTGTAGCAGCAAACATATAAATCGAGTTATAAAGGATGACAAAAATTGTTTGCATAACAATTACTAGTATATCGACACGATTACCGCCGTTGTTAAAACAAGTAAAAAATGTCTTCGGAGCAATCAAGTTTTCCATACAGCCGCTACAGCTTATAATCAAGACCACCGAAAATAGATCTATCTTTCGTTGGTCTCGGTATAATGATGTATTAACCGCGGCCCACGAACTTTAACCACGGCCTGGTGGTGGCCTATCCTATTGTTGCCAGAAGTACGATTATGGCTAATTGAAACTTTAAATAAAATACAATTTAAGAAATACTAAGGCTAGAGGGCTTCAATTCGGTAAATTTGATGACTGGAGGGTGGATAATCAATATGCCAATTTGCAGCCATCTAGCCTCAATAGTTTTTAAGATCTAAAGGCGAACAGAAAAATTAAGTAAAGACGGTCAGACAAAGCCGGCACTATAGTTTTCTTAAAAAATAAACAAACTGAATGTGAGTATACCCTGCACTTCCCCTGACATTTTAAGCATCAATACCTGAGAGGAAAAAGAATTGGTTTATCCACTGCATGGCAGCTGCCATCAGGTAGGGACAGATGATTCGGGCAGATCACTGATCACTTCCATTGGCTAATCAGAGGTTTACATATTCTGAAAAATAAGCCATTCAGGGCAGGATGGAATGAGCTCGATGTACAGTACAAGAACAGAGTACTTCATCGTGGACAGAACAATGCAGGAAAGCTGGGGATGATATGTGAGTTTCAGACGAACAAGGAAATATAGCTGATACGAATTGATCGGGATCCTATAGACCGAAAAATGCTACGGTTTCAGGATTGCTGCTTCTACTTGAATCGTCTCTCGAGCTTTTCCCTCCACAGGATAGAAACACGAGGTAGTTCATCTTATCTTATCTGCGACACTGCCACTGCTTCACTGGAATCGTAGTGTCACTGCCCCTCGATGACCATGCGGACACCTTTCCACGAGGCACTAGTTCCTCATTGAACGAGTCGGTTGCGTGCTCGCCTACCAATCTAGTACCACGAATTCACTCCAAGCTGCTGAAAGCGCGGAATCAGAGGATTTTATTTCTGGTGATTAGAAATTCATTTCTCAATATAATGTGGTTCGGATCCCACAATAAGATGTAGGTCCAGTTGCTAAGTAACCAAATGGTTCCTAGCCACGTCAATAAAAATCTAATCCTTCGGACCAGCCCTAGGAGAGCTATTAGTCAGCGCAGTGGTCAGTTTAAACTGAGATATACTTTTCCACGAGGCACTCTTTTGGCCAATGTTCTGATGATGACTGAAAAACTTTCTCCTTTTATGCAGCCTCATAAAGCCCGTCGATCAACTGCTTCCCACATTCGCTGTATAGTCGAGTTCGAAGGGAAAGCATTAAGGAACCAGCAAGTGGCTAGCACTCGCTCTCTTAATGGATCTTGTCCAAACCCCGCCCCTACCCCCTACCCAGAATATAGGCTTAAGGTGCATCCACACGGTCGGGCAATGTCCGACGGACAATGATTGTTACCATATCGTTGGCGATGCAGGATGACCTCATAAGCGTTGAAACGATGGAAGTAGATCTGGCAACAAGCAGTGGTACCAGATGAGGTTGTATTCCACTGCTTTTTACTCTGCTCACAAGGCAAAGACTGGCAGACAATTGTTAACTGGTAACAATGTTTGCCCGCCGGACTTTGTTCGACCGTGTGGACGCACCTTTAGACTTCGCAAAAGCCTGCCACTACTCTCACTACCAACATAGTAGTGGGTTATGCAATGGTAATTAACTTTTCTATTATTTAGTACAAGTTTACCTAAATTATCCTACTCAATGCATATTTGGGTTGTGTGGTTTCTTCGAATTTTTGATGCATCAACAAGTGTTTGTTTCATCAGCATTTTCTGTAATGTGACTAGTAGTCATTTCATTACTATATTTCCATTTTATTAATACATAAACTTTTTTTAAATGGATAGTAAAACCTGAACTTTGCAACAGTGTCCTGGATATGGCAGATATTGCACTCATATACAAAAAAGGTGAACCCCGACATTCATATATTAGGCTGAATATACTACATTTTTTTATTTCTCTTGAGGTTAGGATCCTACCTTAATTTTTTGTCTATATTCAGTGTTCCATTTGAGGGTTAAATTCAGGTAAGCGGAGTCTGTTATTTTTTTTATGTTTGAGTTGATTTTGGTTAAGTATTTGCATATGGAATTATTTGACGGGTTATACTTTAAATGAACTCATCTTATCAGAAAAATGTTTTCACGAGACAAAGAATTAATAATTTTTTTTTAGTAATGACTGTAACGTTATTATCTAATGGGTTATAACTATTGCTTACCCTAACGAATGATCTCAGTAGAAAGGTGAGTGGAAAACTGAGGACGTGGAACAAGTACTTTCGTGGTATATTCTACATTTTAAAGTTCACACTGAATATAATAGACGCTGACAGAACTTTATATACAAAAACAGACAGGGGGCCGGGGTTACAATTTTTTAATCTGGGCGTCATGTTCTTTAAGCAAAAGAGACAAGAAGAGAGGATCATAGGACAATCCAGGATGGACAATTAAATTCCTGGTTGACGTGGCTTCAATAAAACTGCATTCTTACAGATTCCTTTT
>NC_087200.1:193000363-193015363 GCF_015104395.2 Macrobrachium nipponense | reverse complement strand
ACTGACCAATCACGTCATCATCTATAGAAGGGCAGATATATTCAGACTAGTGGTGGAGTACTCCACTGGATCGTTGTTCAAATATCCGTCAATCGACAAATCGTTAGGAATCAAAAACAAATCAAGGAGAAGACAAATACAGGCTCAATGCGATGAATTTCTGAGATCAGGATAATAAAGAAAGTCACGAATATAGGGTCTATTCAATTGTCGCTGTTGCTAAAAGCTGACATTGCACTTCCGTGTAATTTTAAAAACACGGTGACTAATTAAAAAAAAATGAACTGCAGTTTCAGTTCCTCAGCATTTTTAAAGTATTCGAACTTATTGTTTGGTAATGACAATTTGCTTTCTTCAAACTACTGATTACAAACAATAATGATGTTTTATTTGTTTATAACTTTGATCTTGTGTTTGTGAAGTTTTCTTGTTTAAGACGAGAAACAGCACTGCAAAGTGAATTCATTTCATTTTTTTTTCATTTTTTCATTTTTTTTCATTTTCTATTTTAATTATGTAAAAAATTGTGTATATAATATATATGATATTATATATAATATATATAGTATATATATACAATATTATGGGATGAATAAACTTTTGATCACGAAGTATATAAAACGTGATGCTATGTATAAACAAAGATGATGTCACGGAGGAAAATGGAAAAGATCTTGGCATCCTCGTCTTTCCATTTTCCTCCGTGGCATCACTTTTGTTACATAATACATATGTATGTATATTATTATATATATAATATTATATATTATATATATATATATATATATATATATAAATATATATATATATAATATAATATATATATATATATATATATATATATATAATATATATGAATTTAAGAAATAGGGTATTTGGGCACGAGGAAAGTGAAATAAAGAAATTTTCAAGCAACCTAATGACAACAGAACAAAATTACAGAGTCTATTATCTTCCCTTTGCTAATTGTATTAACGCAGATGTTAGGAGATTTCTGGAGGGCATTTTATTAATTAACATTTTTGTTTGTCTTAATCGGATTTGAGTCAATTAAATCATATATTCAATGTAATGTTTTCGTATAACAAAACTAGCGTAGTAGACGTGCTTGTAAGAAATGTCCCCACCAGAGTAGCAGCAGCACTGTTTATAGAATCCCATGTGTGACCTGCGATCTCTCTCTCTCTCTCCTCTCTCTCTCTCTCTCTCTCTCTCTCTCTCTCTCTCTAGCAGGGTAAAGTGTCAAGTAACACTTTTTTTTCTCCCAGCGCATAACCGAGGCATTCCCAGCCCAGCAACACGGCGCGGGCAAAGAAACAAGGCGCCGCCGGTCAGGAATAATAAATAACCAGTCCTCTTCGTATAAGGAAGCACAAATACACAGGGGCCGATGGCCGTAGGCTGAGATGTCGCTATTATGTAGAAGAGGCTGCCCGTAATAGATGACTCTCCAGCTATGCCAAATAGGTAAGTGACCGGCCCGAAATATGCAGCTTTCTCAAAGGGGTAATTCTTCAAATTGCGTCGATGTGCGAGTGTTTGTATAAGTCTGCCTGTGCATGTACTTTACTGCATTTCCGCGCGCGCTTCTGAGCATCGTCCGTAGAAGGCAAAGCGTGAACGTTTACATTCCTCTCTGTGAGAAGTGTCTGGGTGCAAGTCTACCAGATCACACCACCAAATTCCAACTGGAATCAGTGATTCGTGAATCCCAGCACTGGAGAGGATCACAGACCACGATTTCATGCTGTCAGTGACGATCATGAACATTTTACGAATGAGTGATTCGCAATTCTGATTCTTATTAGTGATATTGAATCATATAGGAACTACATCTACAATCAGCAGTTACTATTTCCTTGATTCCAGTGCATGAATAAAGCTAAAGAGAAAAGATCTGTATTCATGAAACTCTTCAGGTTCCGCCATTCCTGTGTCTGAATACAGCTTGGATGCATGCCACGTTTTTTTTTATTTATTTTTTTTATTTTTTTAGTTTTCTGTAAAAGGAAACTATTGAGATAATCTGTCCGTCTGCCCTCAAATCTTAAAAGCTACTGAGGCTAGAGGGCTGCAAATTGGTAAGCTGATCATCCACCCACCAATCATTAACAATACTAAATTGCAGCCCTCTAACCTGCGTTATTTTTATTTTATGTAAGTTTAAAGTTAGCCACGATCGTGCGTTTGAAGATGTTTTAGGACAGGCCACCACCGAGCAGTGAATTGAAGTTTCATGGGGAGTGGCTGAGATTTCCATACAACATTATACGCTGTACAGAAAACTCGATTTCCCCTAAAAAACTTCGGCGTATTTTTTACCTGTAGGTATATACCTAGAACCGTGGGATAAACATAATGATATCGAACTAACCCACAAGAAAGGCAAAGATATCCGATCAAGCAGGACATGAGTAGTCACTGGATTACACTGGCTACTGCAAAATTGCCCTGCTTTAGTCATCGAGTCAGGTCAGTGCTTGGAGAGATGACCGTCACTGAATGCCACAATCATAATCACTATCCACCATCTGTGAGGTCATCTGCACGATAACAGCAACGTTATTTTACCGAACAAACCCTCTGAACTCAAATTATACCATTGCGTGATATATTCTGTGTCCGGACACTTATATTTTTTTTAATATACTATAAAATGTTTACTTTGAAATACATAAAGCGAGTAAGTATGCAATGTATGTCACACACACTCCCCATAATATATATATATATATAATATATATATAAATATATATATATATATATAAACATTTATAATCTGCTCCGCTTTATGTGGGTCGTAAGCAAATATTTTATACTATATTAAAAATTCATATACTTATTATATATTATACATATATCCATACACATATATATATTATAATATATATATATATATATATATAGTATATTTATATATATATCATATATATATCTATATATACATAGTATGTGTACATTTGTGTAAACAAAGTTTTAACGGATAAACGTTACTATCTACGAGGAGAGAGAGAGAGAGAGAGAGAGAACGTCCTTCGTGTGGTTTGCGTCCATATTATGTGTCAAGGACACCCTTCATTTCTACTGTTCCTTCTCGTCCTCCAACTTGGAGGATGACGCCATACATATCAGAAGTCTACTGAACTACTCACATTTCCTGGTATCAAGTACACCTGACTAAAAGATGAAATTATAAGAAAAAGGAGAATGTCATCTGTAAATGTATAGACATGCATAGATACAACAAAATATAAATACAGAATTGAGGCCTAAGGCCAAGCGCTTGCACCTAAGAGGTCATTCAGCGCTGAAACGGAAATTGACAGTATAAAAGGTTTTAAAAGGTGTAACAGGAGGAAAACCACAAAGCAGTTGCGCTACTAATCAACTGTTAGGAGAGGTTAGGAAGTAAGATGGAAGAAAGAGAATATGAACGGAGGTACAGTAAAAGAGCGAAAGTGACCGAAGACACGCTGGAAAGAACCTTCAGTAATGCCCACAGTGCATCGCGCATGGCATTTATATAAACATATATTTATCAAACAACGAATACCTGCTTGTAATGTGGTTAAGAGCGCTAAACCAAATGGTAAAGGAGGAAGAATTTGAGTGGGTAAGGGCAAGAAAAAAAGGGGGGAGGGGGATAGGGGGAAGGGGGATAGGGGGGAATACAAGGCTTAGGATAGGAACTTGTCCCCTCATTCTTGTGTAAGCCACATCAGGCCACTAGGAAACCATAGAAGTGCAGCTATCGATGAAATGCTAAGCACTTTTATGTTCGTTACCAACCGCTGGGGCTTATGAGGTCATTTAGCGCTGGAAAGGAAACTGAGAGGTAGGTAGGTTCTGTAACGTGTAACGGGAGGTAAACCTCGCACTTGCACCATAAAATAAATGTTAGGAGAGAGTCGATAATAACAAGACGGAAGAGAAAGAATATGAAGGGAGGTACAGTAAATGGAATGAAAAGGGTTGCAGCTAAGGACCGAAGGAACGCTGCAAAGGAACGTTAGTAATGCCTACAGTGCACAGCGTGAGGTGTACTGACGACACTGACCCCCCCTAAGGGTATGCAGGATGAGGAGGGAATGTTATAGGCTTGTAGCCTACAAAGCTATAGTAGATTCAAATCAACCGTGCATCTGAAGTCTTGGCCAATCCCTTACGACGCTCTTGATTGGCTGTTGATAAGCCAATTACAGGGCTGGAAACTCTCAGTCTCTCTCGAGAGCTCATATGGGTAGGATGTGTGTTCCACCTCTCCTGAGGTAAACGTTTGAAAGACGTATCCCTCAGGAGAGGAGGAGAACACATCCTACACCTTTGTGAACTCTCGAGAGAGACAGCGTTTCCAGCTTTGTGATTGGCGTATCAACAGCCAATCAGGAGGAGCGTTGTAAGGGACGGGCCTAGACATCAAATGCACGGTTGATGTGAATCTACTACTGTAGTTATAATATTATACTGATGACTTGATATACTATGTTAACAACATAGCAAAGAGAAGACGAAAGGTATATATACATTAAATTTCCGTCATTTTCCTCCGAGACTTCCTGTCAAGCAAAACACGAGCAAAGGTTCTGTTGGTCACATTATCATATCAAAGTCATCCAGGACGCGCATTGCTGCCCAAATCATGTTTTGTCTCCCGGAAAAAAAAAATAAAACGACGGGATTAGCTTCTTACGATGGAATTTGATAACGACTGGCAGACTTGGATCGCTGTGACTGTGGTGCCCTTGATGATCTTGCCCAGACCTGACTGAAACAAAGGAAAATGTAAACGCAGCCATAAATGGAAGAGATGGGACGTGACTTTTAGAAAACGGAAGAGTGTGGAACTGCAGAATCGACCGTGCTAGCTCTACCACTGGATGGCAAAGTGACGCTTGGGATGGTATTCGTACAAACACAAACGACGTACTAAAATGAGATTATACCATGAATGCTCGGAATATCATAAAGAAAAATGACAATATTCAAGGAAACTGCAAACACTAATACTTCAAGCAGTGTAATACTTTAAGGTATTATAAACTCGTTATATATCCGAGGTGCTACAGTAGATTCACATCAACGGTGCATCTGATGTCTAGGCCAGTCCCTTACGACGCTCCTGATTGGCTGTTGATAAGCCTCACAGGGCTGGAAACTCTCAGTCTCTCTCGAGAGTACACAGAGGCAGAATGCATGTCCAACCTCTCCTGAGGGATCTACTTTTGAAAGACGTACCCCTCAGGAGAGTTGGAACAGCATCCTGCCTATGTGAACTCTCTCGAGAGACAGAGTTTCCAGCCCTGTGATTGGCTTATCAACAGTCATTCAGGAGCGTCGTAAGGGCCTGGCATTGACATAGATGTACCGTCAACCCTGCGCAACCCCCAACCCCCTTTTCTCTCTCTTCCTTCTGAACAAATGATGGACATAAATAGTCAGAACGGAGTAGAACTGGCCACTTTATGAAAAAAAAATTATCGTTAAATCAGCTATGAGTATTATATATTTCATTATCAATATGACATAGGCACGTTGATGACATGTTTACGGCAACAGTAACATCAACTAAGAATAATAATAATAATAATAATAATAATAATAATAATAATAATAATAATAATAATAATAATCTCATAACCACGCGAATCATCAGTATTGTGAAAAAAATAAACAATGACATAAGTTTAAATATGTATCTAAAAACGTATTTCCACTGTAAATATCCCTATATCTGGATTATCTTTTAAGTGTATCTACACTTACATTGTGGGTTATTTTATTTTTTACTGATAAAATAGTTTTCACAACAACCGACTCTCATAAGCGCTGTGCTCACACAACGAGAGGGCGTCATCTCCCCACATAGCTCCTTCCCTTGTGAGCACGAGTCGCCTTTTCTTCTTTGCAATGAACGCTCTCCCCTTTGCGGAGTCACGATGACGTCGTGTTGCAGCCATGCATTCCTCAAAGTGCAATTGATACTGACCCCTCCTCTCTCTCTCTCTCTCTCTCTCTCTCTCTGTGAACATCGCCCTAATACCAATTCAGTGAAATCTGCTGGGGATTGAATACAATATTCTGATTGTATTTCTCTTGTCTGTTAGGTTTTTAAGTTTCCTGTAAAAGAAAACTGCTGAGGCGGCTATTTGTCTGTCCGTCCACACTTTTTCTGTCCGCCCTCAGGTCTTCAAAACTACTGAGGCTAGAGGGCTGCAAATTGGTAGTTTGATCATTCATCATCCAATCATCAAACGCACCAAATAGCAGATCACTAGCTTCAGTAGTTCTTGTGTTATTTAAGGTTAAACTTAGCCATGATTGCACATCTGGCAATACTGTAGGACAGGCCACTACCGGGCCATGGTTGAGAGTTCATGGGTCGCGGGTCATAGATTTTTTTTTTTTTAAAGAAACAGCCTGCCTACCCCCCAACCCGTACCTCATCCCAACACTCTGAAATATTCGCAGTGACAAAAAATTCTGTAAACGTACGACTCAACAAATTCAGAAAAGGTAGTGTCATCCATTCCTGTCAAAAATCATCGAACACAGACTAAGCATTCTTGTGCAGAAATGCTCTGACTCAATTGACCAAAACAGCAGACAAGCAAGCGGTCTCTCTTTGAATGAAATGCCTATGAACTGGGCGACAACAGAATGTGACTATACATTTTATAGTGCCACGAAGGAAAACAAGCTACAGTGGATCTCTTGTCAGAATGTTCTCTCTCTCTCTCTCTCTCTCTCTCTCTCTCTCTCTCTCTCTCTCTCTCTCGTGCACGAATGGCGCAGGTGGTATCAAAACTGAACTGATGATGATGAAAACGAGTTCTATATTTATGGACCGAACTGAAATGAATATAGAATTTAGGCCAAAAGGCCAAGTACTGGGACCGATGAGGTCATTCAGCGCTGAAACGGAAGTTGACAGTGGAAAGGTTTGAAAGGCGTAACAGGAGGAAAACCTCAAAGCAGTTGCACTGTGAATCTACTATAAGGAGAGGTTGGAAAGTAAGATGGAAGAAAGAGAATATGAAAGGGGGTACAGTAAAAGGAACGAAACGAGATGCAGCTAGGGGCCGATGGCACACGGCAACGAACCTTCAAGTAATGCCTACAGCACAACACATGAGGTGCAATGACGTATCCCTCATGAAAGGTGAAACATACATCCCGCCTGTGTGAACTCTCAAGAGAGACTGAAGTAAGTATTAATTACAATGCCCATAGGTGTCAAATGGCGTACATATTCAAATCGTATGCAAACATACGCATCAAAATTTTGCTTAATAATGTTGCAAGGAGTTACAAGGATAAGGATGTCTCAAAGACTTGTCAGTCCATCCGAGGAGACATCGTGTGCTCACTTATCTGTAGGAGCAGGTTTTGCTGTTCATTCACAGTGTCCTAATGATTTTGTCTAGGTTTCTTTTAAACTCTTCCACACTGTTGCTGTATATATATATATATATATATATATATATATATATATATATATTTGTGTGTGTGTGTGTGTGTATAGTATATATATAAACTTTGTGTCTATGTGGAATACTTATCCCAAAACTAAGCTATCTCTGCAGACGTGCGATTGCATCAGCCTAATACAATAAATAATTACCAGAATAACAAAAAAACGCACTAGGGTATAACAAATAAAACTTGATAACAAAATAATCTCGTATTTAAAGTTCACTCTTACAAGCGCGCACACAAACACTCTCAATGACGTCATCATCTCATATTTCAAAATGTGGCGCCTGCTGCTGGCCTGCCTCCCCGCACCAACCAACCCCTCTTCCCCCCGCCAGCCAGCACCCAGTCAGTCATGACGTCAGAGGCAAAAAGCCATCACCATATCGGCGCCGACAGCAACAACAACAAACGTTCTTTCTTTCTGAAGCCTCCTCTGAGAGAGAGAGAGAGAGAGAGAGAGAGAGAGAGAGAGAGATGGAAACCATCCTTCCTACAAGTCTCTCAGGGGACGAACCCCATTCACTCTGAGAATCTCTTTCGGTGTGTGGAGCGAGCATGGTTGGGTGGGGTGGAGGGGAAGGTAGGGGGACGGCGGTGTTGAGCATCTCTTTACAATGACGGCATCTTTTGCACACTTGATGGGAGCATCTGTAAGCGCTAAGAGTGGTACTACGGTCATCTTCTTGAGTTTCCCTTTTTAGACTTTTAGTTCCATCGTGCCAAGTGGCCGATCGTTTCTCCAGTGTTCCCTCAACTTGGGCGCTACCATAGCAGTTTCTTGCTCGAAACTTCACTTTTAGTTTTCTGTGAATGGAAACTACTGAGTCTACAGCGCTGCAAATTGGCATGTTGATCGTCCACCCTCCAATCATCAAACATACCAAATTCCTACCCGCTAGGCTTAGTAGTTTTCAGTTTACTCAAGATTAGCCATGAATCGTACGTCTGGTACCCATGAGGAGCCAGGCATCGATAGGTCTTCACCTGGGAGCAACTGCGAGTTTCATACAACATTATACGCTGTACAGTCAAAAAACTCGACTGCGCCGAAGAAACTTCGTCGCATTTTGTTTGTTTGCTGTTTCGTCCAATTTTTTCTCTTTAGTTAGAAAAATACATTTAAAGTTCATTTTACAATTCAATACATATGCAATATATGAAATTTATGTACAGAATCAACAAACATATAGTCATAACATTTTTTATAGACCAATATACTTAAATTTACTATCTATATACACACACATACCCATGTACTGTATCTACATACCCATTGCACATACATATACTATATATATCTGTATATATTAAAATTCCAGGTAACTACGTGAAAATGAATTTTTTAAATGATTTACGCAAAACATACCTATTTCTGTATATACTTTCTCTTATTAAAACAATTAATTGTGGATCATTTATCAAAAAACCAGATTTATAGCTATACCAAATACCAGACATTAAGTAGGTCATCTGTTGTGTCTGGGAAAGCTTGTTATAGTAGATTCACATCAACCGTGCATCTGATGTCTAGGCGAGTCCCTTACGACGCTCCTGATTGGCTATTGATAAGCCTATCATAGGGCTGGAAACTCTCACTCTCTCTCAAGAGATTCCATATAGGCAGGATGTATGTTATACCTCTCCTGAGGGATACTTTTGAAAGACTTATCTCTCAGGAGAGGTCGAACATACATCCTGCCTATGTGAACCTTCGAGAGAGTGAGAGTTTCCAGCCCTGTGATTGGCTTATCAACAGCCAATCAGGAGCGTCGTACGGGACTGACCTAGACATCAGATGCACGGGTGATGTGAATCTGCTATAGTACAGCTTGGCTAACAAGAATAGGTACGTGATAAGTATCATAAAACTGGTTAGCAAAGAACCTTTGAGTGAGATCTTTTTTCCGATTTTCTTCTTGCTTCACACATTCTTAAACACATTAAACTTAGAATCAATTGAAACATGAATTTCAAGTAGTTATAAATGTTAATAAATATAGTGTTGTTCGAAATATTTTCAGTACGGGTACGCATGCGTGTTCCACGAGCATTTTTGCAAAAAAGAAACAAACGTCAACAAGATCGAACCTTATACACTTGTAACACTTCCCTCCCTACAGACGAACTAATTCACTTATGTAACTCAAATCGCCAGTCACAAAAAGGTTTTAGAAATGCAGAGGAGGAGAACAAGTACAGCACTCTTGAAGTGTGTCGATTAGCTAACACAAAACCTATGGTCACTGAAGCCAGGAATAAATTGACAGGCAAGATGATTCATTCGTTTTAAGCAGAAGCAAAATATTTGCAACCCGAGGTTGCAATTTTAGAATAGTATTGGAAATAAAGGGAACAAAGACAAGAGAACACTTGCTCAACAAGGAACAAACCTACAGCAATGTCAGAACCACTTGTCAGTGTGAACCCGGTACTATCCACCTTATCGAAGTCCAGGGTAAACTCATGTTAAGTAATGTAGACGCTCGCAGGAAGATATCGTTTATTATTATTGATCTGTCGACCACACAATATAAAAATGGGTCTATGTAATACTTTGATCCCCGAGGGGCTAGTACTAAACACGGTGTCCCAAGGAGCTTCCGCCATGTTTAGTACTACTACCTCGGAGTAGGCGAGGCGTCAAGGTATAAATCTACAGCAGAGAGGCGCCGATGTTACCCTTTAACGGAGAGAGAGAGAGAGAGAGAGAGAGAGAGAGAGAGAGAGAGAGAGAGTCAACAAGGATTAGGATGTCTCAAAGACTTGTTAGTCCATCCTATGAGGAGACATCGTATGCTCACTTATCTCTAGGAGCATGTTTTACTGATCATTCACAGTGTCCTAATGATTTTGTCTAGCTTTCTTTTAAACTCTTCCTCACTGTTGCTGTTTACAATCTCTGGTGGCAGTTTATTCCATGTGTCACATATCTTGTATGTGAAGAAGTTCCCTCAATGGGATGTGTTGTATCTCTTCAGTTCTAGTTGAGAGAGAGAGAGAGAGAGAGAGAGAGAGAGAGAGAGAGAGAGAGAGAGAGGCGAGGAGAAAAGACAATGACACACGAGATGCTTTGGGTTCATTCCTGGGAGGTTAAACAACAATGTGTTTAATATTTCGAAATGGGAAGCTCTAGACCAATACTAGTACTTAGTTTTAGGAATGGAAAGAATAACATAAAAACAATGCAACTATGATTTTTTTTATTACGAGATTATTTGCTAATTTGATCATATATTTCTATAACTTGCCAAAAGGATCCTGAACACCCAAGTACCAACAAAATTGAACAAGTAAAAAATGTACCGAAAATAGATCTATCTATGATACTTTAAGCATGGCCCGGTGATGAACTAGCCTATATTATTGTCAGACGCACCATTATGCATAACTTGAACCTTAAAATAAGATCTGCTGAGGCTAGAGAGCTGCAATTTGGTAAGTTTGGTGATTGGAGGGTGGATGATTAACGTACCAATTCGCAGCCCGCTAGGCTCAGTGGTCTTTAAGATCTGAGGGCGGACAGAAAAAGTGCAGACGGACAGACAAATAGCCTTGAGGAGTTACTCTGGCTACCAGAATGAACGACCTGGAAGTACTGATAGAGATAACCTTCTCTGAAGTCTACGACAAGATGATCGGACTAGATATAGTTAACAGAGAACACGAGATCCCGAGTCAGTCTAGCTTGACTTCGGTCAAAACTGGAATATTCGAGCAATACTAGGGGTTCACCCAGCTGGATCGCAGTTGAAAGGATTAGACGGGTGTTACTTTGGGTGAACCTTCGTCATGTCATGATTATGAGACTGCTGTATATATATATATATATATATATATATATATATATATATATAATATATATATATATATATAACATTAAAGAGAAGCATAATAGAGTTTTGAAAAGTGAAATTTGTCATCATCGCACTAAATTGTATAATGATTCGTCTGCGGTGGAAGCATTCTAAGGTTAACTGGATTGGAATACAGTTTGGGCAGAAGGCCAAGCACTGGGAACTATGAGGTATATTCAGCGCTGGAAAGGAAATTGAGAGTAGGTAGGTCTGAAAAGTGTACTAGTAGAAGAACCTCAAAGCAGTTGCGCTATGAAATAATTGTTAGGAGAATGTGGATAGCAAGTTGGAAGAAAGATAATATGAATGGAGGTACAGTAAAAGGAATGAAAGGGGTTGCAGCAAGGTTTCGAAGAACGCTTCACAGAACCTTTATAAAGGTTAAAGGAAACAAAATTTGAATGGATATAAGCATATTCCGTGGCGTTTATATTCATGTAGGAGAGAGAGAGAGAGAGAGAGAGAGAGAGAGAGAGAGAGACTTGCCTACATATACTTCCATTTGCCACGCCCAAAGGATGTTTCTGAGTGTTCCCCGTGTACAGATACTGACCTTGTAGGAACCATACACGACACCTTATACCGGAACTTGTGACCGCAGGTCCCATCTCTTCTTCAAAACCTAGCAAATGAAAACTTTAGTAAGAACTACGTCATTGATTCTTTTGAATACTGAAACGTGTCACGAACAATTTGAATGTGAGTGAGAAAACCGCGGAATATTAGTCTAAACGTATAGATCTCGGTAAGATAACGCAGCTTTAAAGAAGTGTATTGTCTACTAGGCTTATGCAAATGCATGAGAGCATAGAGGGCATAGTACGAGTAGGTAGCGTAGCTGTTTGTATACTGTACAGTAAGTTCAGAAGTGAAGCGACAAATCTCAGAATTAATTCGTACTTTTATAGAAAACTCGTGGGATTGCCAGTTAGTGTATTTTATTCAATTATTGTCATCCTATTTATCTGATAATACGTATCAGTGATTAACTGTATAAGCGCACAAAAGTATTTACCCAGTGAATGATCTAGTTTTAGTTCAGTAATTAGTTTATAATAGAAAAAAAAAGAATTTCCTTCAAAGAGACATCTGCGGGCTTCCAAAGTGTGATATTAAGTGTTTCACATGGAGTGGCAGCAGGAACCGTGTGCATAAGCATGGCCTAATATTGTAAATAACTTTTCTTTTTATTTGATAGGCATATATCGAAAAGTTATGATTTCTTTTGATAAAGCACAGAGAAGTTTAGTATATGATTAAATGAAAATAAATAAATAAAGACAAACAAGTTGGTGTAAAAAAAAAAAAAAAAAAAAAAAAAAAAAAAAAACCCCCCCCAAAAAAAAAAAAAAAAAAAAAAAAAAAAACGAAATCAAGTTGTGTGCGTTTAGAGTGGTTACCATGGTTAGGCCTATTTCAAGAATCAAGGAAACATATTTTCCAGCTTGTTAGTTAATAATTTCATGGAATTTCTCGCTTGTCAAATTTTTGCATGCAGAATTGCGTTCAGGGTCGCACCAAAC
Source organism: Macrobrachium nipponense (assembly GCF_015104395.2). Classification (NCBI taxonomy): domain Eukaryota; kingdom Metazoa; phylum Arthropoda; class Malacostraca; order Decapoda; family Palaemonidae; genus Macrobrachium; species Macrobrachium nipponense. The sequence goes on along the minus strand of NC_087200.1, from coordinate 193,002,510 downwards.
AAGTATTTTCGTAGGTTTCCTTTCCACCTTTTTATTTTTTTGTCATTGCATAAGTGAGACTTCTTGTCCATACGATCCGGAGTGTGAATATGCTTGGCGAGCATTATTTTAATTCGAGTATACCCTGTTATGCTCTCTCTCTCTCTCTCTCTCTCTCTCTCTCTCTCTCTCTCTCTCTCAGGACGCTTTTATCTATCAGGAATAACCAGAGGTCTGCTTTAAGAATCGAGTACTAGGCCTATTGGTCATGCTCGGGTGCTTCTTTATATATATATATATATATATATATATATATATATATATATATATATATATATATATATATCCCCAAAAAACTCATAAATTTCTGTCATGCAATAATACTTGACTGGATCGAACTGATTACTGGTTGACAGTGGAAATATGAATTGGGTGATATCACTCCCTTATGAAACGCCCACTTACGCAAATTCAGTCTTAAATTCATGGTTGGGATATGATTCGAAGATTTGAGGTAAAAGGTGAAGTGAAAAAGGTGGAGTTAGCATTGTGGGTAGAGGTAGAGGTAGAGGGGGGAAGGGGTGGTTGGGGTCTGTCGTCTCCCTACTTAACCAGATGGTGATTTTACGGTTGTTCTGGTTGCTTGCGACCGACTTTCTTATTTTTTATATAGCGAGGTCTGTTTCCCAGGTGCAAGGACAGGTCCTGTGTCAGTCCTGAAGGTTCTATCTTTGCCTAAATAACAGACAGTGGCCCTGCATTGTAAGCCTTGCAATGCCCGAACTAGGCCTAGGCCCCTAGTCACCTGAAGGTAGCAGCAGAGGTTAGAGCCTTTCTCGAAGATGGTGTTTTATGCTCGGTCCTAGAAGCTAGAATCAGAACTACCAACCACCCCAACTTCATTGAATCTAGGTGCATTCATGGTTGATTATGTTTAATGTCGTGGGGAGATTTTCCCTTCACATTCTATTGATACTTGCATGGTTTTATGCATCTTCGCTAAAATAATTGATAATATACTATAATATTGAATATTTACATCCACATTGCTCGAAATATACATTGGTAATGTTGGTGATCCTGTGTTGAACGAGAATTTCAAATTGTTTCGTTTCTATAGCTTGAAGTAATTGCTATACTTTAAATAATTACTATTACCGTAATTTTTCTTATGATTGTTATAAATATCATAGATTTGATATTTGTGCATCATATGTTAGCTTTATTTTGCTTGATAGAGCTGTCACTGTAGAAAAAAATATATATTTTTCAGCTACGAGTTGTAGTTGCCAGTTAGTGAATTACGAACGAAATTATCTGAAATTTGTGCGCTTCAGTTTTGGAACTTACTGTACCATGGTCTTTCTTTTTTTCTAGGAATAGCAGTTCAATGTTTACGCAGTGCATTCCTAGGGCGAAAATTTGAGACTAACAAGGAAGGAACGTCAGCTAAGATGGCCTCTTTCCCGGACAATGTCGTCTACCTCACGGTCTAGGAATATACCTAGACCGTGGTGTCTATTCTGAGAATTTGGAAAGGTTTCAGGCAATCGTCAATAGACTTTGTTTTATTATTATTATTGAACTGAATCGACATGGACGAGTACAAAAACGGGGGTAACGTAAATAATAAACAGAGCGCCCTAACCGTTAAGCGCATAAAAAAGGCGATCATAACAATCAGAAAAGGCGGCAAAACAATATAACGAAGAAAAAAACTCCACCACAATGAGAGCGACCCAGACAGACAGAGTGAACACCTCGTGCACACGCAACCTTCTTGGAACTCCAAAACACCAGCCCCCAGAACGTCAAAGCGGCTTAGCACTTCCTAGAATAGCGAAAAGAGAAAATACAATTACCTTTTAAAAGCCTCTCCGCACTTTTGACTTCCCCGAAGAGGAGAAAAGAGAATGAGGAATCCGATCTGAATTTCAAGGCGAGGTTACGGCACTTGTGAGGCTTGGAAAATATAATACTGCCGTACTGCGCCTGACTTCCGACGAACATTAGAATAATGAGGGATGGTAGTTTTATTGATATATATATATATATATATATATATATATATATATATATATCACTGCTTTCCTAAGAAGTGCGAACCTTGAGATTCCAATGCCCTGTGTAAAAAGTAATGAGAGGGAGAGAGAGAGAGAGAGAGTCTT
>NC_087200.1:192944022-192999863 GCF_015104395.2 Macrobrachium nipponense | reverse complement strand
AGTTTCCAAATTATCGGCGGCGGGGCCTAGCCTCTGACTAAAGAGTCCACATGCAAGGCCAGCAGTTTCAACAGTTCCATCGGCGGCGGGCCTAGCCTCTGACTACCAAAGAGTCCACCTGCAAAAGAGAAGCAGGCACAAAGTTATTCGGCGGCGGGCCTAGCCTCTGACTAAAGAGTCCACCTGCAAGGCAGCAGTTTCCACAGTTATCGGCGGCGGGCCTAGCCTCTGACTAAAGAGTCCACCTGCAAGGCAGCAGTTTCCACAGTTATCGGCGGCGGGCCTAGCCTCTGACTAAAGAGTCCACCTGCAAGGCAGCAGTTTCCACAGTTATCGGCGGCGGGCCTAGCCTCTGACTAAAGAGTCCACCTGCAAGGAAGCAGTTTCCACAGTTATCGGCGGCGGGCCTAGCCTCTGACTAAAGAGTCCACCTGCAAGGAAGCAGTTTCCACAGTTATCGGCAGCGGGCCTAGCCTCTGACTAAAGAGTCCACCTGCAAGGCAGCAGTTTCCACAGTTATTGGCGGGCCTAGCCTCTGACTAAAGAGTCCACTGCAAGGAAGCAGTTTCCACAGTTATCGGCGGCGGGCCTAGCCTCGACTAAAGAGTCCACCTGCAAGGCAGCAGTTTCCACAGTTATTGGCGGCGGGCCTAGCCTCTGACTAAAGAGTCCACCTGCAAGGCAGCAGTTTCCACAGTTATCGGCGGCGGGCCTAGCCTCTGACTAAAGAGTCCACCTGCAAGGAAGCAGTTTCCACAGTTATGGCGGCGGGCCTAGCCTCTGACTAAAGAGTCCACCTGCAAGGAAGCAGTTTCCACAGTTATCGGCGGCGGGCCTAGCCTCTGACTAAAGAGTCCACCTGCAAGGAGCAGTTTCCACAGCCTGGGGCGGGAGTCCTCTGACTAAAGAGTCACCTGCAAGGAAGCAGTTTCCACAGTTATCGGCGGCGGGCCTAGCCTCTGACTAAAGAGTCCACCTGCAAGGAAGCAGTTTCCAGTTATTGGCGGCCTAGCCTCTGACTAAAGAGTCCACCTGCAAGGCAGCAGTTTCCACAGTTATCGGCGGCGGGCCTAGCCTCTGACTAAAGAGTCCACCTGCAAGGCAGCAGTTTCCACAGTTATGGCCGGCCAGCCTCTACTAAAGGAGTCCTCAAGGAAGCATTTCAGTATTGGTCGGCGGGCCTAGCCTCTGACTAAAAGAGTGCCACCTGCAAGGAAGCAGTTTCAAAAGTTATTGCGGCGGCCTAGCCTCTGACTAAAGAGCTCACTGCAAGGAAGCAGTTTCCAAAGTTATCGGCGGCGGGCCTAGCCTCTGACTAGGCCACCTGCAAGGAAGCAGTTTCCACAGTTATCGCAGCAGTTTCCAATAGTTATCGCGGGCCCAGCCTCTGACTAAAGAGTTCCACCTGCAAGGCAAGCAGTTTCCACAGTTATCGGCAGCAGTTTCCAAAGTTAGCCTGCGGGCCTAGCCTCTGACTAAAGAGTCCACCTGCAAGGAAGCAGTTTCCACAGTTATCGGCAGCAGTTTCCAAAGTTATCGGCGGCGGGCCTAGCCTCTGACTAAAGAGTCCACCTGCAAGGCAGCAGTTTCCAAAGTTATCGGCGGCGGGCCTAGCCTCTGACTAAAGAGTCCACCTGCAAGGCAGCAGTTTCCAAAGTTATCGGCGGCGGGCCTAGCCTCTGGCTAAAGAGTCCACCGCTGCGCAGCAGTCACCTTTATCGGCGGCGGGCCTAGCCTCTGGCTTAGTCCACCTGCAATTTGCAGCAGATTTTCCAGTTATCGGCGCGGGCCTAGCCTTGGCTAAAGAGTCCACCTGCAAGGGCAGCAGTTTTTCCAGTTACCGGCGGCGGGCCTAGCCTCTGGCCTAAAGAGCCTCCACTCCTGCAAGGCAGCCGTTTCCAGGTTTCAGTTATCGGCGGCGGGCCATAGCCTTTCACAAAAAGTCTACCTGCAAGGCAGCAACTGTCCTTTTAGTCGTCTTTTTTTTACGACATGCAGGACCTACAGGTGGTAGTATTCTTACACCCCTACCACAAGGTGCTTTCCTCTGGCTCTACCTCAACAACTACGATGTAATCGTCCCTCTCTCTCTTCCTCTCCTTGCGACAGCAGACGTCTCCAACTCGCACCTTGACGCCCGAACGCAGCATCCACCAACTCAACCACCCAAGACCTCCCTCCCCCTTTGTACTTGATCATCCAGACCCGACCCAGCCACACCCCCAACCCCTCCCCCTCCCCCTCCCCCTACCCCGGCCACTTCACAGTCGCCCCTCTTCGCTCCTCTCTCGAAACCCGCCACCATCCTCCAGACGTATCCATTTTCGCGGTGTCTCCAGACCAATTAAAATGCATTAGGCTACTACTCCTGAGAAAGCCCGGGAGGCGGCGGCGGCGGCGGCGGCGGCGGCGACGTGGGGGCGCCGCGTTCCTCAAGGCCGGAAAAGGAAGCCAGGTAGATGGGGGGGGGGGGGGGGGGGGTTAAGGCGTTCAGGAGAGAGAGAGAGAGAGAGACAGATAGAGAAATCGAAAATGATTAGCAGAAAATCCGCAAATAACTTGCAGAGAGACATTGCCTCGGGAATGCATAAAGAAATACACGTCAGTCAATAAGAGTCATGGAAAGTTATAGAAAACGAAAAATGTGAAAGCAGAAATTACGTCAACGGCGGGGAAAGATTTCGCCAGAGAGAGAGAGAGAGAGAGAGAGAGAGAGAGAGAGAGAGAGAGAGAGAGAGAGAGATTGAACCCAGATCACCTTATTTGGGTATTCAACTCGCCAGGCGCGTAAATATATATTATATATATATATATATATATATATATATATATATATATATATATATATATATATATATTAGGACTAGAATGTAAGCAACGGAAATGAAACATGATAAACATTCATTATCAATAAGGTTTAGAATCCGTGGTTGGGTAAAGAAGTACATGAAACTGACAACATTTTAAAAGAATCCTAATAAATTGTTAAATAATTTTCTCATCCGTTACTTAAAAAACTAACCAAAAACACATCCGACCTATGAGCGTGAAATTCGTAATGGCACCGGTGGTTAGATTTATGGTGACAAGTGGCATTAGGCCTAAAAAAGGTTACACTGCAATCAATGTTAGAGGGTGTCAGTGTTACAGCAAACTTAACCAACAAAGCAAGATACATAACAGCTGTACTCTTATCTACGAAAACCGTAGTTCATACACCACTTGCCGCTTGAACGGTACATAGATGTGAAAAGATGGTTAATAGTCCCACTTTGATCTTCATGACTGCTTGTTTGTGTGGCGTTTTTATGTTGCATGGAACCAGTGGTTATTTAGCAACGGGACCAACGCCGAGATTGAACTATCACCAGAAATACACATATCTAACCCTTCAATGGAATGCCCAAGAATCGAACTCGCGGCCACCGAGATGGTAGGTCAAGACCATACCGATCACGCCACTGAGGCGACCGCACTCTAACTTGGTAGTACTAAGCATGGCGAAAGCGCCTTAGGACGCTGTTTAGTACTAGCCCTTCGGGGATCAAAGTATTATATAAGCCCATTTCTATATTGTGTGAATGAAGGAATGTGTAGGATTTAGGGCAAAGGCCAAGCGCTGGGACCTATTAGTTCAATCAGCTTTGACACGGAAATTGACAGTAGAAAGGACTGAAAGGTGTAACAGGAGGAAAACCTCAAAGCAGTTGCACTGTGGATCAATTGCTAGACGAGGGTGAAAACTATGATGGAAGAAAGAGAAGACGAACGGAGGCAAAGTAAAAGGAACGAAGGGGGTTGCAGTTAGGGGCCGGAGGGAAGTTGCGGAAGAATAATGCTTACGGTGAACAGCACTACACCCCTACGGGATCTATATTGTGTGGTCGACAAATTATACTAGTAGTACTAGCACCTCGGTGAAGCGTCGAATATTTTTTTTTAAGAAATACGTCTACTGTCAACTGAAAATACAAACATTAGGGGAATGCAACTTTATCATTGGGGGATTTGAATCGCTTCCACGAAGGATAACAACTCCATTCCACGGATTCCTCTGCTCTCCAGACAGGAAGGACTGTCCATCCCTATACTGTCTATGTCTTTGTTTAAATCAGTGATGATATATATAAGACATATATACAACATTATATATGTATATATAATTATACGTATGTGTAGTGAAATAGATACCTCCTGGATAGTAAAAAGCTTAATTAAACAATCTTAACTTAGTATTATTGAAGACTAGCTACAATTGGAAACATAACTGCGAGCATAACACCATAATTCATACCTAAAAAGATCTGCTTTTAATATACATACATATACATTTATAATATATATATATATATATATATATATATATATATATATATATATATATAGTATATATATATATATATATTATATATATATACTATATATATATGTATATAAATGTGTATATATATATATATATATATATATATATATATATATACACATACACATTTATATACATTCATATACGCATTAAACTACAAATATCCATAAATATCTCATTCGCTCTACATCGGAATTAATATATTTCATAATATGTTAACCGAAGGGAATTTCTTATCCACTGAAAAAAATATCCCGTTCTGCTAACACATATGAAAACATATTAATTCCGAAGTAGAGCGAATTGGATATTAAAGGACATTTGGAGCTTAATGGGCTTATATATATATATATATATATATATATATATATATATATATATATATATATATATATATATATGTGTGTGTATATATATATATATATATATTATATATTATATATAATTATATATATATATATATATATATTGCAGCCGAAAACATGAATGCAGGATGAGAGAAATATACCGAGTCGTAGTTGTCTTTATTCCATATAGCAACAAAGTATGTGCATTATAAAATATACATTAATCCACAAAAACTACTGAGGCCAAAGGGCTGCAAATTGGCATGTTGATCATCCACCCTCCAATTATAAAACATACCAAATTGCAGCCCTCTAGCCTCAGTAGTATTTACCTTATTTCATGTAAGGTTAAATATCAGCCATGATCGTGCATTTGGCAAAGCTATAGACAGGACACCACAGGGTCGTGGCTGAAAGTTTCATGAGCCGCGTCTCATACAGCAATAAATGCTGTATAGAAAACTTGATTGCACCAAAGAAACTTCGGCACATTTTGTACTTTTTTCCTTTTTTTCTAGACTCGCTTTCTTTCTGGTTCCAACGGGATCCTCCTCTCTCTGCTCCAAATCTGAACATGCTCCCCCCCCCCCCCCCATCAAAACCAAGTACCAAATACCCAGCTCCTCCTCCTTCTTCTTCAATATGCATTTGCGTGTGTATATATATGAATACACACACACACACACACACATATATATATATACATACATACATACACACACACACATATTATATATATATATATATATATATATATAATATATTATATATATATAGTGTGTGTGTGTGTGTGATTTCAAGATAGACAATGCAATGCAAACCTCCATGAAACGAATACGAGAATAAATAGATTCACCTATCTTTACTGGTAACCAGAGTAAGACATAAATGTAAATTAAAGCATGGAATAGTTATTACTGAACAGCTCTCATTTTTAACGAATCGGATTTCTTGAGAGCTATACTCAGACTATACTACATATATACTTCACACACACGTGTATGTGATTATATTATAACATTTGTGTGCATGCGTGTGCGCCAGTATCTTGAAGCTAGTTCTGAGAGCATTAGCGCAAAAGAATGGCCACCAGCCTCGGAGAAGACACGAGTCAAATGTAGTACGTGCGCACAATGAGCGGTGAGAACCCGGGTCCTTCCCTCATCAAATATTCATGAGGGCTTCCTCCCTCCTTTTATTCTCCTCTTGACGCAGGGCCACAGAGCCTCCTCAATTACCTGGCCACTGGCGCCGCCTATATTTGGAGGCAGTGTCATTATTATTCCTCGCCACTCATAACATACCATGCAGGCCTACGGGGTTACTGGTGAGCCCATATGGGCATGTGGAGTTCAGTCACTGTGGTTGTATGCTGTTGCCAATGCGTATGTCAAAAGAAGATCGTTGAGTAAGCTTCCAGAACACATAAGTCAAAGACAGAATGATCTCGGAACTGGTTGTTGAAGTATGAGCCTCAGCCTATGGTTTGACACCGAAGGCGAGTTCTCTCACAAAGGCAAACATGGTTCCAGTCTCCACAGCACTAGGCTCATCTCCTGACTACCGCGGATACATGGTTCCACAGTTCTCAATCTTTCCACACACTTGTAGAGCAGCTCACCTCTCATAGTTTCCTGGTAGTGTTTGTCCCTTTCATTCAAACAGCATTTGATAATGATAATTAAATAAATACAAAAGTTCTGCAATGGCTATATTAAAACTATGCTTGGTTACTGACAAGTGTGTCGCAAATCAACTATAGGTACAGACACCCTTATCAGTTTTACCTATTACCCACTCATCTATAGTAAACTATTTTCGTATGAAAGGCTGTTAACTGTAGATACCTGCGTACAGGACAAAATCAAAATGATTAATAGCTATATTCCTCTAAAAATTTATATTTACATTTACAGGATGCTAGGCCCTTCAGGATATGGCCTTAGGCGTATAAATTTCCACATGCCCTAACTATGAGTCACCCAAACAACGTACGTTCAAAAGTCACGCATTAACTTGAACTTCTACTTGATTTAACCAATGCGTCCCCGACGTATGTCAACTACCCAGATGGAACTCTTAAAATAGTGGGGTCTCTATGTTGGAAATAACTATAAACCTAGACTGAATCTTTGGCAAATGCTGAATAATTGTGCGAAGCGCTGGTTAGGATGACCAGTACGTCGCTGAATACTATCTAACCTATATTTGTGACTTGTGCATGACAAGTTATCGACTTGTGTTTATGACAGGTTGGTCTGTAGTGTGGATGCACCTTAGAAACAGTATAAAAAACTAGATCGACATTCTTTACAAGCAAAAGCATTTCAATTGAGCAATGCAGTTCTGGTTCATACACACATACACTACAGACTTACATATATGTCTCACATTTTTCCCTTTTCACGGAGTGACAGAAAAAAGGAAGAGGCCAACAGTTCCGAGCACCGTGTTTCTGAGCTGGTTTCTAAGCGTATGGCTGCTGGTTCCGTAACTTTCTTTGATCCCAGCTGACGCTGGTACTTATCCACAGGTGGGTCGACTGGTGGGAGACAAGCCACGAATCTAGCCACGACTTCTCCACGTTCTTGCAATTATATAATGATTATTTTATTTCATATCTATGAATGAGATGATACTAGGTTTCACCTCCGGCTTCAAGTTTTCTTTTCAGATTGCTTAAAATATACAATCTGATGCTGAATGAAAGCCAGACTTCTCTGGAAGGCTTAATTGAACTGAATGTAGAATATAGGCCAAAAGCCAAGCACTGGGACCTAAGAGGTCATTCAGCACTGAAACTGAAATTGACAGTAAAATGTTTGAAACGAATCAATTGTTAGGAGAGGGTGGAAAGTAAGATGGAAGCAAGAATATGAAAGGAGGTACAGTAAAAGGAATGAAAGGGGTTGCAGCTACAGGCCGAAGGCACGCTGCAAAGAACCTTCAGTAATGCCTACAGTATACCGAGTGAGGTGCACCACGGGGTAACAACACTCCTGGTACCTCAAGCGCCTGGTTCTCCATCTATATATGTATATAATTTTGTTTTACATATTACTGCTAGAGGGCTGCAAATTGGTATGTTGATCGTCCACCCTTCAATCGTGAAACATACCAAATTTCAGCCCTCTAGCCTTAGTAGTTTTGATTTTATTTAAGGCTAAAGTTAGTCAAAATCGTACTTTTGTCAGCGCTATAGGTACCGACAACATAGGCCACCAAAGAACAGTGGCTGAGTTTCATGGGCCGCGGCTACGATTTTTATGGACCGTGGCTGAGGCCACCACCGGACAAAAAAACTTGATTTTTACTTGTTTTCTCTTTAAACATAAGAACACTACTCCCTGTTTACCAATCAATAGTTCTTCAGCTTCTTTTATATGTTACGAAGATGACGCATAAATGAGGAACAACCTGACGATTGCTTTTATGACTATAATATTCTCAAATCATCATCACAGTTGACTATGACAGACACAGACAGACTCCAAGTCTCCCTTATCAAGTCGATCTTCCACGCAGATCTTTCAGCCCGATTCCAGCAGGACCTGTTCCCCGGTCCAGTTGGTGTTGAACTGCTGATTAAGCATTCACCTAGCAACCAAGGCCACCCACTTGCATCATGCCCAACGGTACCACAACAAAAAAAACGACCAGATAAAATTGGTATTACGTCTGCCCTTAGTCAAATATCATTTCTTGCAGTAATCTGTGAATAACTCTTATCTTACCGCACCTATCGACCAATTTGTTTCTTTGTCCCTGATAATGTATATAATCAGGATACATACATAAATACACACATAATAAATGTATATATCCCATGTAGCACGAAGGAACACTTGCTTGGGAATATCCTGAAATCTACGGTAGAAAGGGGAGTGAAAAACTGGGCTCTTGGAAAAAGTAATTTCGTGGTTGTAGAATTAACTATGAAAGGACTTGTTCCAAGTCTTCAATTTTTCACTCTCCTTTCTACCCGTGGATTTAAGGATATATATATATATATATATATATATATATATATATATATATATATATATATATATATATATATATATATATATATATATATATATATACACACACACACACACACACACATATATATATATATATATATAATATATTTATATATATATATAAATATAAGATATATATATATATATATACACCATAAAGGGATGGCTCGGGACACACACAAGACAACAACAATATTTGGCACATTCATCTTTATAACTGCTAAATCAAGGACGAACTTGGGCTAGTAGGACTCCCTAAAAGCACATGCCACATCCTGTACCTACAAGGACGGTTCATCAGTAGCCGCTGACCGCCTAAACACTACGCCCCTCACCTCAGTCACTTCGTAGGCAGAGGTCTTGTCTTTCCCCTGGGTTCGATCCTGACGTAAATCAGAAATTTATTTCTGTTCCAAACGTGACTGTAGGTTGATTATTTCCATATACATATATATATTACGTTTTTTGTGCGTATGCACGTGTGTGGCTGCACGCAAGAGTTTACATTCCCTAATAAGGACTTAATCAAATTGCTCTATTACTGAGGAAACAATTCTTTGAGAGAGAGAAAAAAAGTGAGACAGGCTACGAGTCGACAGACCACACAACGCAAGAAGGAACATGCAAGTGATAGGAACCAGTTTGCAATTATTAAACCAAATTTCACTGAAGCACTGTAGCGACGGGGGAAACCATCTATTAACCCGGTATGAATCTAGCTTCTCCGAGGTGTGCTAATAAACATGGCGGCAGCTCCTCGGAATGCAGTGTTCAGACACCGCCATCTTGAATTCAAGATGGCGGTAGTTCACCACTCTAGTCTTTGACACATTCTGCGATCGCTAGGGTGTGGCCAGGAGAAGAATAGTACAGCGGTGTCAAACGTCTCGCTATGAATTTTTTTGACTTGTTAGAGCCTGCCCAAGTGAAATAAAAAATATATATATATTTTTCTTCATTTAAAGAGAACATCAAAACATCTGACTTGGCATATTTGCAGTAAAACCTCATTTATTTTCATAAAAACGAAGAGACATGGCATCATTTTAGGCCGCCGCTGCCAAATCCCTTCCAGATTTAAAGGAAAATGGAAACAATAATTAAGAAAAAGAGAAAGAGAAGGTTTTTTTATTATTGTTATTCTTTTGGGAATGAATTAGCGAGATACCTGACAATGCTTCTCAGCTATAGATCTTGAATGTTTGGTTGAATGTCAGAGTGCACAGCGAAATCCTCTTCAACATACAGCCTGTCTCTGTATTTGGCGTTAAGAGCAACGAGCGTGGAAAATGCAGCTTCAATAAGACACTTGGTTCCGAACACACTAAGGATCCGAATGAGACCCACTACAGTAGTCTAGACTATAGAAAACTATAAAGTGACAAGGCAATATTTTTGCATTTTTGTCATAAACTTCTGAATTTTAGTTCCTCACTCTTCTGAAGAGAATAACGAACAAAATTAGAGAATGTTTCATTTTTCCCTAGGGCTCGTGCACTCCCCTCCCCAACCTGGAAATTGCTGACGACCCCCCTAGGTGGGTGTACCCCTCAGGGTGAGCAGCACTGGTCTGAAACAATAGCAACGGTGACGACCTCAAGCAGCCAGCATCACTGGACATTATTGATAGCCCAAGGGACAGATAGCAAAAGGCCAAGCACTGGGAGCTATGAAGTCATTCAGTGCTGAAATGGAAATTGATAAGTAAAAGGTCCGAAAGGTGTAACAGGAGGAAAACCTCGAAGCAGTTGCACTATGAATCAATTGTTAGGAGAAAGTGGAAAGTAAGATGGAAGAAAGACAATAAGAAAGGAGGTACAGTAAAAGGAACGAAACGGGTTGCAGCTAGGGACCGAAGGCATGCTGCGGTAAAACCTTGAGTAATGCCTACAGTGCACAGCATGAGGTCCACTGATGGAACTAACCCTCTACGGGGGTAAACATCTAGCCTCCTAGGTCAAGTAAACTGTTTATAACATTTCAAAATACGTCATATTCTGTCATATTCACAAAACAAGGGAGCCCTGTAACTCGCGGTAATTTATTTTTCTCTCCTAAATGATAAGTAGTACTTTATTCAACCTGCAGAAGCACTGAAAAAATACAATCGCGTAATCCATACATAACTGGTAAAACGGAATATAGGCAATAATCAAATGGCTTCAAAGGCCACTCCTGCCGAACCACCCACACAAATTGTAAGTGTTAATGCATTAAACACACTACCTTTTTACCAATCCTTACTAAAAGCACATTCATCTGCTGCAGCATGTAAGTGACTCGCTAGTGCTTTTTTAACTATTGTCATTGATGCTTACCCTATAGTATTCTTTGCCAAAGGATAAGTCATATGTATACAGAAATTATGTATGATAAATTCGTGAAGTATCTAAGTCTACGGGCATAACCAGCCCCGTTTCAAAGGCAGAACCAGCTCCTTGTCAGGGAATCCCTTCTCACCCCCACCCATTCGGAGGAGGAGGGGGGGAGGTAGGATGAAACCCCATTATAAATCATCTTAGGGGTCCCCACTATAACCCTGTAAAGTTTCAGGCCAATCGGACCTGCCCTTTGGCCGTGATTGAATGACAGACGGACAGACATAACGCCCATTATACAGGGTGCCCATTATGGACACCCTGTAGTATAGTAAGATTGTGGTATAACTATATGAGCTACGATTATTATGTCCAAAAAGCACACAAAGGAAAATGATTAAGAATAACCAAGATGTCCTGGACGTTGTTTCTTGAGAAAACGAAGTATAACAGTAAATGACAGATCTCAGGTGAATCCATAAACAAGGGATTAACCTTGAGGATAAATAGATCTGATACAACTGGATTCTTCTCCTAGTCCGTCCGGGATCAAAGTATTATATGCACCATTTTCTATATTGCGTAGTCTTCAAATTTAATACCGGGGGACCGTCTTGTCATCCTCTGAGCAAGAACTAACACAGTGCAGGTACTCCTTCTACAGTAGTTCTTCACCTTTTTTATTACCACGCCTCCTCTAAGAGTTTGTTCTTCCCTCCACCCTCCCCCACCCCCTTTGCATCAATGAGTAAAATTCCCTCCCAGATTTAAAGAAAAAGAGAGAGAGAGAGAGAGAAGGGATTCAGGGATAATAGGGATGGAGGTAAATAACTGCAAAACAAGGCAAGCCCAACGAGTCTCACTCGAATAGCAGACTACAGGAAACTAACGTTATATAGAACGACACTTACATTTTTTTCATGAACTTGTGAATATTTTCACTCTTAAGAGAAAAACGAATATTACAGAATTTCAGATTGTTCCTTGTGGTTTGTTTGTTTGTATGGAACAAGTGGTTATTCAGCAACGGGACCAACGGCTTTACTGACTTCCGAACCACGTCGAGAGTGAACTTCTGTCACCAGATATACGCATCTCTCGCTCCTCAATGGAATGGCCGAGAATCGAAACCGCGACCACCGAGGTGGGACGCCAACACCATACCAACCACGCCACTGAGGGACTGTTCCGTGTGGCTCGCGTCTCCCCTGGAAATGACCGAAGCCCCCTAGACCCACAGTTCTAGAGCAACTCATAATACAATACTGAGAACGCCATTTCATAACGGCTAAAAAAGGTGTCATTCTTCTAAAGGACCAACAGTTTTTACACGTAACTTTGATCGCAACCATCCCAGCTACAGATGTTTATCGTGACGACCTTTGTTCTAGATCTGAACCCAGAAATTTCCAACTCAACTCGATGCCGGTGACTCATTTGAGTGTGAGTAACACCAGCCACCACCAAACAATCCCAGAACGTAGTAATGACAATTTGTCGATAAAACATCTGGGTCAGAGCTACGCCAATAAAAAAATATATATATATATAGCAACCCGCGTTTATAGATAAGTCTTCTGTCTCTCTGATAGTTTTCTGCTTAGTTTTCCTTCTATTTTTGACATTTTTTCCTAGATGTCAAACGGCAATATGTCCAAGAGCTTGTAACTCATTTTATATCTCATTTTCACGTCAGTTCTAAATCCCCATGGAATAAATTACGAAATATGAGTAAGGAGACGAATAAAAAGTGTGTAAAAGACTGAAGAACAGGAAAAAAAATGACGTAAGTCAGTTATTTACAAAAATGACGCGAGTCTTCATGTATTTCTCTGCTAAAGAAGTGAATTACAAAAAAAAACTAAAATCTAATAACACAATATGCAGGATTTGAGATCACAGTGAGCCTAACTAAGGACTCGACAAAGCTGGACGAACGAGTCATTCTAAATCTCAATACTATATATATATTATATATATATATATATAATACTACTATATATATATATATATATATATATATATATATATATTCGAACGCCGATCAGGCAAAGCAGTTCCACTCGCAGTAGCCTAAAAGCCAGACTATGACCGCGCTCACCAGGAAATATTTTTTCAAAATCAACGATAATCAATAACTATGCACGGAACAGGGGTTAATACACGCGTCACCGAGTCAAAATTCGGTAGTTCAATATCACAGGCTACGTTAACAAGGCGCTGGTATCCTGCGTTGGTCGGAAATGTCTGTGACTATACTCTGTTTTTTTCCATCTGTCCATCCGCCTGTGGTGTTTGCGCATAATAACACTGCGTCCGGGCTTTAAATAATATTCTTTTTCGTTAACATATATGAAAATATACTAATTCGAGGTAGAGCGAATTAGATATTAAAAGGACATTTGTAGCTTAATGCATATAGTATATGAATCACAGGGATATGATAAGGCTCATGTAATATATATATATATATATATGATGATGGTAAAAATGTTCTGCTACATTATTCCATTTAATAAAAGGAGCCCATAAAAACACCAAAATATAGAGAGAAATGTACTGTATTTCAGAGACTGCTGTGTCTCTTTTCAGGTATATGGCTCTTTTTATTAATGTATATATATATATATATATATATATATATATATATATATATATATATATATATATATATAATATATATACACATATATAGCTTGAATTCACTCAATTTTCGAAAATGTACCACTATAAGCAAAAGATTTAGAAATAAAAAATTAAATAAAATCACTGTAGTAGTTAAAATTCCATAACAGTTCCCGTCGCTTACAACATCGACAAAAGTTCCCACAAAACCCACAACAGAACAAGCAAACAAGACCCCTTCGTCAAACTACGTCGCCGCCATACCGGAAACCTTTATCGCAGAGATAACTAACTCCATGGAGACCCATATCCGAACGCTACCTGCAGTCCTCGGCATAAACTAGTTTTGTTCTTCAAACTAGAGTAGATTCACATCAACCGTGCATTTGATTTTAGGCCATTCCCTTACGACGCTCCTGATTGGATGTTGATAAGCCAATCACAGGGGTGAAACTCACAGTCTCTCTCGAAAGTTCACATAAGCATGATCTATGTTCCACCTCTCCTGAGGGATACGTTTTGAAAGACGTAGCCCTCAGGAGAGGTGGAACATAGATCTTACCTATATGAACTCTCGAGAGAGACTGAGAGTTTCTAGCCCTGTGATTGGCTTATCAACAGCCAATCAGGAGCGTCGTAAGGGACGTGGCCTAGACATCAAATGCACGGTTGATGTGAATCTACTATAGCCTCTTGATTTCTGTAACGCTTCAGTTTTTCATATGGTGTTGGGCTGTCATCCACAGCCCTACCTCCTTCTTCTTTTCTATAGGATTAGTAGAAATCTGAGCCATATAGCCTGGTCTCGGTCTTGTGGCATCTATGGGTATGTTATCATGTTTACACCTGGCTTAGCCTAACAATCGCTTTGAAGTCATATTGTTTGTTTGTTTGTATGGTATTTTCAAGTTGCATGGAACCAGTGGTTATTCAGCAACGAGACCAACGGCTTTAAGCATGACCTCCGAACCACGTCGAGAGTGAACTTCTATCACCAGAAATACGCAGCTCTAACTCCTCAGTGGAATGCCCGAGAATCGAACTCGCGGCCACCGAGGTGGCAGCAGGCCAAGACCATACCTACCACGCCACTATTCTGCAGGAGCTACTATGTTACTGATGAGGAAACACTAAAAGACAATTTTATAAAAATATATAAGAAGCAACTTACTTAGAAAACGCACAAGGGCCCGATAAAATATTTACGAAGTTGAAAAGAAAAAAAAAGAGCTGCGGGAATTATATTCTATAATTGTCGGATTTCTGGTGAAATTAAAATTACTGGAGTTGACTGAGCTTAGGATATTGTTTTCTAATGCATTGATAAGTCATGCAAGGTCTGCATTCTCCCAACTGGGCGATTGTATTGATATTCAAATTCCATTACAACTAATAAGGTCGCTGACAAAGGCAATGGCTGAGTAGGAATTAAATTTTGTCCTTAAAAAAAGTAAATTTTAAAAATTAATCAATTATTATATATTGCTGGTACGGCAGGTAGCGTCGTGGCATGCTGCTCAGATGTTGGGGGTTTGCGCCTCCCCCCAGGCCAGAGAAAAATCACTGGCTCTCATGATCAGTTACTGCTGCAGTGTGGGAAGCTTCAGTTTTAGGTCAATGGCTCCATAGGCTTGTTCCGTGTGAATAGGTTTCATATACTGATATATAAATGATTATTATCATATATATATATATATATATAATATATATATATATATATATATATATATATAATTATTATATATATATATATATTATATATATATATACTTTTCTTACATTAACGTGAATCAGTTTTGTTACTGTGTAGGAAGTTAACGTAATTCACTTTTCTTTGCCTTTGATATCAACGCAACTCTGTAATATCTTTTGGCGTTTGTTTATCTTGGTTTCCACTTCATTACCTAATCGCCTCGTTTGGGAGGTGGTTCGCTGGTAACCATTTTTGTAGGACCCTCCAATCGGTTTGTATGTTTTTCGTCTGTTTTCATCTTTGCGAGCGTTAGCGGGTGTCCCCAGAGCCTACCGGTCGGCAAACTATGAGTTTTCTCCTATGTCGGGACATCCGAAGGACTTTTAGTCTCCGTACGGCCTCCCAACGGAAGGATTCTTGGACGTCCTAGGCATTTATTGGCAGTATCTCTTCTTCAGTGGTCGTCAGAGACGCCCATTTTGTTCCAATGCATCCTTGAGGTCGTCAGTCGGCGAAACAACGTAAGCCACCCATTAATATTTTATCACCATCATCCTCCTGTTAAAATACTTGTTGGTGAGCTTGTCCTGACGTGCGTCACCCCGGGGGAAATTGACCCAGTGTGTGTGACCCGTAGGGTTATACGATTATTTCATCGCTGGCCTGAAGTACGCAGCATAATTTATTGGATCGCCTGTCTGCATCATTTACTAAATAAAGTGTATTTCTGGTTTGTCGTTAGGTGAAGGGAATTACTGCATTTAGTTGGGCTTAAGGATTCATTCCCATCCTGCATTTGTGATCATTTTTCGCCAAAGTAGGTTCGTGTCTTCTCACCTTCTCCTACAGTTTTCTCTCCTCCTGTTGGTACGATTGCTAGCTAGGAGATTGTGTTTACTGCTTGCTTGCAAGGTGTGTGGTTCTCTCCTTTTCAGGTGATTATGTAATTATGTTGGTACCCATTTGTATATAAATATGTCATTTATCCATATACACAGTTTATTTTGTCCTTCGTTCGTGCTTTGTTTGTTTGTTTGTATGGTGTTTGTACGTTGCATGGAACCAGTGGTTATTCAGCAACGGGCTATTCGTGTACTGAGTTTCAGAAAGAACTGGTAACGGAATACGTTACAATATATATATATATATATATATATATATATATATATATATATATTATATATATATAAGACCAATAAAAAAAAAAAGGAGGAGTACCGAGCGCTTTGGTTTTTTTCTATTTCAACACATTGTATACCTCGAAAATGTGTTGAAATAACACGAAAGCGCTCGTCGGTACTCCTTTTATTTTCCTGTGGTCTTTCTATATATATATATATATATATATATATATATATATATATATATATATATATATATATAATATTATCTTACGAGATGAACATGGTGCACTCTGTCCAATCTATATAAGGCCTAATATTCGTATCTATTACCTCCGCCTTTGAAGGAAGAATCCACTTGAAATGAGCAGATAAGCCTCGATATGCATCGCTATTAGGGGTGACATCATCTACTAAGGACATGAATCACTCGCTCTTGAAAAGTGATACCTGACGTAATTGTAACAGTAACAGAAAATTAAAATACATTGCAGACAATGAGGGAATCAGAAGGTGCACATTTATGTTTGGCTATTATAGACAGAAATATACACACACACACACACACACACATATAAATATATCTAATAAAAGGAGCCCATAAAAACACCAAAATATATAGAGAAAAATACTATATTTCAGAGACTGCTGTCTCCCTCTTCAGGTAGATGAATGAGAAAAGTTTTATATATATATATTATATATATATATATATATATATATATATATATATATATATATATATATATATATATATATATATATATATATAATCTATTAGTCCACTTTTTACTATATACATTGTAATTGTAATAGCCACAATGCCCTCTTTTCTTCTTGAATTCTTCGCACGTTTCCGGATACGGTTGAGATCCAAGTGAAAGAAATATGGAAGGTATATATGAAGACATTCTGATGTCCGGTAGCGGGTGCCATAATCACCAGAAGGTCACGTTGCCGACCTGGCCACGAGAATGGTAAAAGTCAAATATTGCCTCTGTACGTAGTACATATACCTGTCGTTTTCAGATATATGTAATTTCTTCATATTTCTTGCACTTGGATCTCAAGGCTTTGTAGTGACATGTGTATCCAAAACAGCGTGAAAAATCCTAGAAGTATAGTATATTATATATACTATATATAGACTATATATATATATATATAGATAATATATATATATATATATATATAAATATATATAAACTATATAATAATAATATTATATATATATATATATAATATATATATATATATATATACATACTATATATATATGTGTGTGTGTGTGTGTCTATAAAACGACTAGTTGTTTTAGGATTTAGTAGACTGTAGATAAGAAGTAATAAATTCTGGTAAAACTATCATTAAAACTACAGTATAACAACTAGCTATACAACTGCGACTTCAGCTACCACCAAGTTTGTTTGTATGGTATTTTTACGTTGCATGGAAAGCAGTGGTTATTCAGCAACGGGACCAACGGCTTTACGTGGCTTCCGAACTACGTCGAGAGTGAACTTCTATCACCAGAAATACACATCTATCACACCTGAATTGAATGCCCGAGAATCGAACTCGCGGCCACCGAGGTGGCAGGTCAAGACCATACCGATCACGCCACTGTGTGTTTACTCTCTCAGGCATTCACAATATTCTACACTCCACATCCTTGGGAATACACACACAACAATGACACCAAGTTATTCTCCAACCTCCACTGCTTCTACTATTCGATAAACCTTAGCTATGGTTTCCGCGATGTTTCTTTGAGAGAGAGAGAGAGAGAGAGAGAGAGAGAGAGAGAAATTCAATTACAGTTACTCCAAACAAGCATTTTTAAGGTTCATTGGTGTGATAAAAACGACATTTAGGGCGGAAGCACCCTTCTCCAAGTTCAGCAAATTCCAGTTTCCATACAAAAATGGGTGCCGTGTTTAGTATACCAGCCCGAATATTCCCGAACTGTAACGGAGTACTGAGACCTTCCCTGAGAAAACAAAAAAATAAAATACAAAAAGCGGGGACGCCCTATCTTAAAAACTAACAACAATATTAATAATGATAAATTTTATCATCAGCTCAAGGCCATATATATGGAATATATATACAAAGAATAGACAGTAACATATACAATCTAGATACATAGGATAACAAAAAAAAAATTATTAATCTGATAAAAAAAAACAATAAAAACAAATTATTAATCGGAATATCCATACTTGAAGTAGTATAAAAGATGGTAATCAAAGTAATGGTAATAATAACTGTATCATAATATTGAGAATAGTAAAAAAAAAACATTGAAAATAATCCCATTATGACTCCCACACCCTCAATGTGACGGATTTGATCTGACCTACTAACCTAGGGCCATGGCGCAAAAAAAAAAAAAAAAAAAAAAAAAAAAAAAAAAAAAAAAAAGACTGGTGCAATACTAGCCTACATCTCGTACCAACACCTTGGGTATGTATACGTAAACCATGAAATAATGACGGTAGACACTATTAAAAATAAAGTCTTACAGTCTTTAGGCCGTTTGGATTTTACGACCAGAACGTGATTGGAGTCAACGACCTTCAAAGCAGCATCTGTCCTTTTATTATTAAAAAAAAAAGAAAAAAAAAACGAAGCCCTGACAACCTATCCTGAATGCTGGTGTAAAGGTGACCTTGAGTGGCTGTGACTCACCAACGCAGGTGTCCTAAGCACTTGTTTCACACAGGTGTTCGGGATATATAGTGTAGTTATCTGTGGCCCTCGGATTAACTACCTGTGTGTGAGGTCTCGCACAGGCATGAATCGGCCTGTACCAGTCTACAACTATATAAAATGTTTAGTATGTATATATATATATATATATATATATATATATATATCTATATATATATATATATATACACATATATAATTTATAAAACTATTACATAAATATATATATATACTATATGTATATTATTCGACATACTATCCATTAACGAGAAGGTGCTTTCCCGAGCTTAAATCCTGGATGAAACCCCCTGTGCAGAAAATTTCAAGTGCCTCCACAACCCTCCCCCAACCCACCGCCCCCCCCCCCCCCACAACAAACGAAAACAAAATCATCAATTAACTGTATCTTCCTTCCCACTGCCTCTTCGACATCACTTATCCAGGTCTCTTCTCCTAAACCTCGGAATTATGGACATTTTCTCTTACTCAGGGAGTAAGCCTTTGTAAACTACTTTGTTGTTGTTGTTAGAGGGGGTTAGGAAAGGTCAATGGAAAAGCCTAAAAAGGTCCGAAAAAGGTGCTTTCAGCGTTTGAGGTTAAAAGAAAAAATGCAAGGAATTTAGCATAGGATATTTATGATTTGTCCATTAGAATGTACAATGTAAAAAATATAAATAGTGCGCAAGTTAAAAAGTACAGAACAATTATTTCAAATAAAACATCGTATTTTTTAAAATTTCCGTTGGTGAAACGACGCACTACTTAACCATAGATTTTAGTACGCGCCCCAAGTAAGCTGGAGGTAGGATCATGCCTTGTTCACCAACCCATTGTACTTCATTCTTTCTTTATCCTTGAATCATCTCAAAACACACTGATCATCCGTCCTTCAAAAACTGTACACTTCTTTTTATCACTTATTACATATCATTCCACATATCAAACCCTCACAATTCACCTTGTGCTGCTTACACTACACAGATAAATGATCTCAGTGGCTTGTAAAACTTCCTTTCAATTGCTTTAAGCATCAACTATAAGGAGAATTATTTAATGTTCCATTCGTGTATTCCACCTTTGGCTTCTATAGAATCTATACCTACCTTGGTTCATCTATCGAGCCAACCTTTTTCTCATCTTACCATCAACCTTTGCATTTACTTCCAAATTTCTGTACAAATCAATTATTTCCATTTTTACCTAATTCCCGTTAAAAGTCACTATACTACTTTCTTGGTTTCAATTTTCCTAAAAACACCTTAAGCTTGCTCCATTTTCCTTTCAACTTGCACTTCTTGGAGTTACTTCCAAGATTTTCTGAAGTTTACCTTCCTTATGCCAAATCAGTAACGTTCCATCTCTAAATATCATCAATTCCACACAACATCCACATTTTCTTCTCCCACAACTGTGCCCTCCGAGTTCCTGTCCTTAATCTGACTTCTCACCACTGTCCATCCATAACAAAAATAATAAGGAACCATAAAGAGAAAACACACTTTCTCAGAGCCACTTTTACACCATAATAATTACAGTCATATCTACATATTGTACCACATGCTCTGTTACCATCAAAGAACCTCTAGTCACTCCTCAATAAGTTATCTTCCATACTACACATCCTACAGATTGTATCTTTATCACATACATCAAGGGCCTGTTCTAAGTGAATATTCACCACATAGAGCTTTTTCCCTTTACTCTAGGGCCTCTCACATGAATCTTTAACAATTACTTGAGCCACATACCCACTTTCTTACATAAACACACATAGTTCTTCCCTATGGTCCTCTGATTTACTTTTTTGGTCGAAATTCTAACATACAACTTAAGCCATATAAACGAACAACTGTTTTTTACTTTTTTTATTTTTTTCACCCATTCCTCTGGAAGCTTTCTACCATCCATAAATACCTGACATTTTCACAACCTTGGAGTTTTCCCATTTTCAAACTCTTTAATAATCCTCATGTTCTCAGCAGTCACATAAGGTTGCCAGACTGAAACAACTAATTCCATCCACTCTTGCACCAGTCACCTCTGCTCTGCTTCTTACCATCCCACACATCCAACATATCTTCTAAATTCTCGCTCATTTGCCAGGACTGAATTCTCTTTCAAAATTGCAAATTTTATTCTGAGACCCATTTCACTCATTTAAATTCTGGCCGATATTATGCCCTCTATTTTACATTACTTTCCTCCTTTTTCTCTCTCATTTTCCTCCTGACTACTTTATCTATCCTCTTCTTTACCTGTGCCTATTTTAACCTGTTGTGCAATTGTTTCTTAATAACCTCTGGACCCATATTCTGCCTCTCATTTCTTTATCTCACCACTCAGCATTTTTATTCTCTCATCTTAACCTGCTATAAACTAGACACTCAATGATTCTGTCCCAGTTCTGGGATTTTGTGCTCCCTTCATACTCTTTCCACTTCTGTATCCTTGAACATTTTTCATCTATTTTGTTTTCATACGATACTCTCACTTCTCGTCAAATTCACTAGTCTTGCTTATCCTATGTTTTACAGCCACATCTCCCCCTTTATTCTTCCAATTTATTTAAAATTTTGCTTCGACCAAAGAATACTCATTCACATACCCAGACGCTCCTCTCCCTCCTATTACATCCACCACCTTTGCTTTTCCATCTATTCAGCACAAGAGAATGATCAAAATGAAAATTCCCTCGCTAATTTCCTTCCCAAGTATACTTCATTAGAAACGAGCTGATAAGGATGGAGGACAAGAGTGAAGTTAATGGAAAGGAATATCGGAAAGAAAAACAAGCACAGAATTCTACTTTATGCCAACACTCTCGTAACAGAACTTCGAGACAAGGGCAAACTATAAGCAGATTCCTTGTCTCTGCCACCATTTACTCTCCAACAGCTGAACCAAAGATGAATCTCTCAGGCAAACAGCTTAGTTTCCTTCTACACCAACAAAACGACCCTGTTACATATAAAGTGACTATATTTTGTGCTCATGATTTTAGGACCCAATCCTTCTAACAATTCTTCCATCCTAGCAATCAACAGCTTGCTAACCAGACTCTTCTGTACTCTCTGCAAGAATGAACTACCAAAAGCACACTGTCATAATTCGGGATTCTTTGTTAATTAAGCCATTCTTCTTCCATATAATATAAATATGCATAAATACATATATATAGCATATATATATTATATATTTATATTTATATATATATATATACCTGAATTTTTAACTTCACCATGATTCATATCCATGCATTAAGCTACAAATGTCCTTTAATATCCAATTCGCTCTACCTCGGAATTAATATATTTTCGTATATGTTAACCGAAGGAGAAATTTTTTGTTGATAATAAATTCGTCCTCTCGTGGGTTCGAACCAGCACCCGGCAGAATGAGGAAAAATCAGGACTTCAGTGATGTTATCGACTCGGCCAACATGTGAGGTCATTGTTCAAAAAGAGTACGAGGCAAAGCACATCCGCTGTTAACTTGTTGGCCGTAACGTCACTAAGTCCTGATTTCTCCTCTGTCCGCTGGGCGCTGGTTCGAACCCACGAGAGGACGAAATCATTACCAACTAAAAAATTCCCCTTCGGTTAACATATATGAAAATATATTAATTCCAAGGTAGAGTGAAATGGGTATTAAAGGACGTTTGTAGCTTAATGCATGTATATTGTGATACTTGTTCGCGTGGGGGCATAAACTATTGGTAAAACGAATAGTTCTCAAAGAGACTGTGACACTCTCTAGGATGCTTGGAGACAAACAAGTCCTTGATGGAGATAAGACAGGAAATCTAAAATGTTACAAGAAAAAGCCTGTAACAAAATTAAGCTGTGCAATCCGTCTGTAAGCCCTTGCATAATAGCACTCCCTTATCTCCCATGACGCAAGACTTTTTTTTTTTTCCCGCTGTGAACCACTTTTAAAATTGTATTCCTACCAACTATGCCAAGTCTACCTTTGCATTCGTATCACAGCATAACTACCCACCCAGTTACTTCTCTCTCTCTCTCTCTCTCTCTCTCTCTGTCTCATACATAGTACTACATACTAACACACAACCACACACTAATACTATATATACAATACACGTGAGAGAGAGAGAGAGAGGAGAGAGAGAGAGAGAGAGAGAGAGAGAGAAATCTTCTCAGGAACGGTTACTTTAAAATTCCCGTAAATCAAACGTTTGAGGACTCTCGCCTAAGGCATGCCCCAGATTCACTCACTTTATTGAGGTGAACTATTGCGCCCTACACGAAGAGTGGATTACTTTATAATAATATCTCCGGGTTGTATGCACACCTTCAATGAGAGAAATTCACGTCAAGTAGTCTAAAGAACACGAATACTATGCTAATCGAAGTGTTCGGAGCGTAACAAGTTATTTCTGTATTCAGCAACAACTATATAGTTACATCATTGTGACGGATAGCGAGATAGATGGTTCCCCAACCCCCTCCCCCATAGGACGGTCCACACGGGTGTTTCTGCTTAAACGTTTCCCCTTTGAATATTCAAAAGTCATATTCGAAGAAATTCGTCCCACTGCTCTACTGAAATTTCATTTGTATGTTTTCTTTTCCTTTGCGACTGGTTGCTGATCAATTTGTTATAAATTCAAAATAATATATGTAATTATAAATAATAGGTATATATATATATATATATATATATATATATATATATTATATATATAAGCGTGTGCTGGCGTGTTTCAGCAAAGGTACGGATTTATAAGAATATCAAGCACTTGGAAACAGTTGATATTGTGCTCACTGTAACTAATCTAAAGCATAAATAAAAATGGTACAAAATTAAAAACACAACTCTTTAGTAACAGTAATAGCAATTTTTAGGATCATGCGCCCACTCACACTGCCATAATTATATCCGACATCCCATTACGTTACTTTGAGACTAAGGAAGAGGGGGAAGAGAAGGCAGGAGCAGCCTTAACAAGCCGAAATATTTCGCGACTTACATCATGCTTTCGACGCGGGAGCCGATGCCCTGGTCCTTGGTCACAAGCTCCTGCGGGGCGCTGTCCACAATCACATTGGCATCGGCGTGCTTCTTGCTCAGCATCTCCCTGTACGCATTGTACACTAATTTTCGGACCTGAGGGTCGTTAGGGTCCACTTTGGGCGCATTGCCGTTGGGTGCAGATCCCGCGGGGGCAACTCGAAGGGTTGTCTTGGGAGCTCCGTTCATCTTGTCGGTGTTAATTGAGCTTGTGCTTGATAATGAGTCTATTAATAAAAACAATACTGCAAATTTTTTTGCCAAAACGATTAATTTACAAATGACTTTGATTAAATTAACATGAACTTATCTCACGCATCAGACTCTTATAGTATAAGGTACATGCACTTGTCTTTTTTAAACTACGGACGGTGTAGTACCAGTGACTGTTTACGGGCTGAGCCTCTTCTACTCCTGACACTGTGAACACCAACGATTCACTGACTGACTGACACTGACGTCCTCCCGGTCCGCGGCGGCGACGGACTGACTGAGTCAGTTGACTCGCTGACTCAGTCAGGATAAGCAGGGGAATAACGAAGGGTTGTCTCTCATCACGAAAGTTTGTTTCTTGCGCTTTCGATAAGACTCAAGAATATTACAATGCGAACACTGTCTTGTGATAGCAATTGATCTCTCCACCGAAAGCGATAACGCAACGACAGCGTTGGTAGAGAAATCAAATAGAAATAGGCAAAGAAATGAAAACGATGAATATTTCTTAGCTGGTAACTTTTCTCCGTGGCGATTTCGATGCCAGAGGTCTCTAGATGAGACATCGGTGACTCGTTTTTTGTATACATATCGGTTATTTTTAAAGTTTTACTCAAGCAGGCACTTCTGCACCTTATATTTCATTTTTCTAAAGTGTCATCATAAATGAGCTTGAAAAGGCGTCGATGCAGATATCATTTGGCGGCTACAAAATCTTCAACAAATAAACTGAAGAAGCATTTTATGATTACGGAGAAAGTCATGCCAAATTGGCCACGAAATAAGGGAAACTTCCTCTGGGAGAAAACAGTGAAATCTGAGACACAAAACAGTTTGGTGTCTTGGAGGAAGCAGCTTGAAGGGGAATGAAGTAGTATATAAATAAGTCACTGTAAATCATTATTTTAGTTGCTACATTTTTTCTGTTCAAAAAAAAATTTGTTATGGTCCCACTTGTGGAGTTGATTTTGAAAGTTAGCTAATATTTACTAAGAAACTATTGAAAATTTCAAAATACAAGGTAAATACATTATTCACACTTTACACTAGAAATATAACAATGGGTAATCGTTGTAAATTATCAGTTCAAATGGTGTTAACATTGAATGCAAATTCTATCTGGAATGATAAGCGCATTTGCACTGCAATACGTCATCTGTCAGAATATTCAGTACCATAACTCGCCAGTCCTTATGTACACTACAACGAGAGGAATCAAGTGTTAACAACAATAAATCAACAAAGCGCAGAAAATGCTTTCAGTATGGTGGTAAGAAGATACATGTAAACAATGCAATAAGGGAATCATCCACCAGTACATGAAGAGATGAAATCCGGCGAGGGAGGAGGAATAGAAGAATGAGGGAAGGGGAGCGTTGGGTGTTGGGTTGAAGGGGAGTGTGGGGAGGGGGGGGGAGGGGATGTGGGCGAACATGAGTTCCAAGATGACGTCATGTCCTAGCCTGGACGAGCCAGGCTTTGTAATGGGACCTGCAAGCTCTTAAAAATTTCTCCTGCCTTTACTTTGGGGCTTTCGCTTTCGTTTGCCTTTCTCTTTCTCTTCCCCCCGTTTTATTTTCTTTCTTCTTCTTCTTCTTTTGATAACACGGTTTATGGAACATAATACGCTTTCATTTTTCTTCATTATAAGGTCGGTTCACTGACTGTCAAGTATTTTGCTTTGGTTTCTTACTTATATCTGTTGTTTTAGCGAGTTTATTTATTTATTTATTCATTTTCTTCCAATGGATCATTATTAGTGTACTACTAATGTAATATATTACCTACTGTACCGAAGCTCTGTCAAAAGGTATCTTCACTCTGCATACTTATTTATAGTCATCAGTTTCCAGAGAAATATGTTCCTCATTAAAGTATATATATATTGGAAACACTTAGGTGATCTTGAGCCCCGATGATCAGGCCGGAGACTCTCTCTCCTCTCTCTCTCCTCTCTCTCTCTCTCTCTCGTCTCCTCTCTCTCTCTCTCAATGTGAGATTGAGGTATTGTACCAAAAATAGCCTCAGATTTACACAAAACACATCAGTAACATATGTTGTAGTTGACCTGAATGTACCCTAGCAAGCAATCAATTGATATATATATATAATATATTTATAGTATACTATACATATACATATAATATATAGATCGATAGATAGATAGATAGCTCTGTGAAAATATTTTGGTTAATTTTCTTAACAAAATATAATTACCAAATGACTTAATATGGCAGTTATTAAATATACAAGGCGGCATCCTTACGTACACTCACAATGAATGCAGTATTGGGAAGCAACGTATCATAAATTATTGGAATAATTTAAAATATTTTTTTCTCGAATGCGGTAGAATTTTATATATATATATATATATATATATATATATATATATATATATATATATACCACTCATAAAATAAAGAAGGTTAAGTAAAAAATTCTCTCCAATCTCCAAGAAATGCAGCAATGAACAGAGGTCACTGTGAAATCGGTAAAAGTCTACGGGAGTTACACTCCTCCTTCCCGCCCATCATCAAAGTTTTTTTTAGAAGGGATTGAGCAACCATAGCCTGTCTTTATTTTTGGGGACTCTGCTTTATTGTTTTGAGTCAATTGCCTTTACATGAAGAGGAAGGTGAACGTATTAAGCTATACTACGTATTTTCCTCTAGGTGGGTAGAAGAGTGGAACATCGATATCAACCAGTGCATGGCACATATTTCATCAGAAGGAGATAAAAAATGGTGCTATTGATACACAAATGAAATAAAACAAATGCGTATCTGGATACATTCATGTTCAAACATACACATATTATTATTATTATTATTATTATTATTATTATTTATTTGTTTATTTATTCAGATTATTATTTCTTATTATTTATTTGTTTATCTAACGATATATTTACGATAACATTTTTGACAAGAGTTTGTTATAATTCTTACCAGTGTACCTTCAATACACTTTTAATCACACACAATTTAGAAAGGGATTGTTGTTCAATATCATTATCATCGTCTTAATTAATATTATATACTGTTATTATTATTATTATTATTATTATCATACAAATAAAACCCCACAATTATATACTGTTATTATTAAACCAAACAAAAACTCCTTTCAGTTTTCTTCTGAAGATTGAAAAAGAAACCCACAAAATCACTTTGTAACTTGTTTACTTCTAAGTATTTACATTTAGTTTTACTCCACTCTCATGAGTGTGAGTGTGGAGTAAAACTAAATGTAAATACTTAGAAGTAAACAAGTTACAAAGTGATTTTGTGGGTTTCTTTTTCAACTGTTATTATTATTATTATTACAAATAAAAGCCCACAATCATATACATATACAATTACATAGAAGACTGCACTGCTATGTAAAATATACGTGCAAGGACTTGCGAACACCTGAACGGTGTCTGTCCCTGAGGAACACCACCGGTCAGGTGTTCCAAAGTCCTTGCTTGTTTATCTATCATAGTAAAACAGATTGCTGTATAACCGTATATGTAACAGTGGATTTTTATTACACTTGTTTTTCACCCGATTGTGAATTTCTTAACATTATTATTAGTAATATTATTCCATGGGGGGATCATCAGCTTGATAATTAGGCATACGCAGGATGAAATGGATATAAGCGAAGACAGACACGTCGAGCAAGAGAAGAGAAGGGAGGAGGGAAGAAGAGAGATAGAGAATGAAATATTGATGGACACCATGACGAAAGCACAGCGTAATGTAACAAACAAAACAATAATATATATATATATTATAAAACAAAGGTTCATTTCCTGCTACCGGACATCACATCATAATTTCCTACTATTCTTGCACATGTATCTCAAGGCTTTGTAGTGACAAACGTATCCAAAAAAAAAAAAAGCGCAAAGAATTTGAGAAGGTAAGAGGGCATTGTGGCTATTACAATTATATATGCATTTGGTAAAACTAATCAGTAGATCTAATATATATATATATATATATATATATATATATATATATATATATTATATATATATATTAGTATTTACCTACCAAAATTCTTTCAATATATAAGAACAGCTTCGGTAAAAGGCGAGGTACTATAACATGGCTATGGGACAGCGGTCATCATATTAACCTCATGCAGGTGTGGCCGTTAAAAATAGTTTACAACGTTCGGCCTCCAGGTAAATAGCTGGACTTGGGAGGAAATGCTCGTTCCTTCCCTTGGGAGTGGCCCCTCCACACCTTCCTTCTGCTGATTTCGGGACAAATTCGCTGAACTTGTCTGAGCTTGTGAGCGAGTATTCGTCTGCAGTAATATGTACCCAGGATCTGGCGCGCTCGCACACGCACATATACATACATACACACACACACACACACACACACACATATATATATATATAGATAATATTATATATATATCTATATATATATATATATATATATAATTATATATATATATATATATACTATATGTATCCTTAAATCAACGGCATAAAGGGACTTGCAACAAGCACTTACGTAGTACTATATTCTACATTTTCAAGTTCACCCCGAATATAATAGGAACTGACAGACCTTCATATACGTAAACAGAAATATAAAGGTCTGTCAACTTTTATTATATCCAGTGCGAACTTGAAAATGTAGAATATACTACGAAAGTACTTGTTCCGAGTCTAACGTGGATTTAAGGATATTATTCCAAAGCACGTGTTCCTTCGTGCTACAATGGATATATATTATATATATATATATATATATATATATAATATGATATATATATCTATATGTTAATATCTATAGATATATAATATATATAAGAGAAAGATAGTATCTTAACGTATAAATTTCTGAAGTAAAAAATACTCAAGCTGTAATACAATAATAGTAAAAATGAACTGGCAATCTTTTCTTATTGTCTCCTAAGTCAATAATAAAAAGCCAATGAGTTATACGATAACACAGAGACGATGCAGACGCAATGAACTTTCTAAATGCTACTCTTTCAAAGATGAGAGGCTAAGTAAGATCCTTTTCTCAGAGCGCAAACCTTCATACAGTAAGCTGTACGAGGAGTACTGTCTGGGATAGCAAGTGTTATAGTAGCGGAGGAATTGTATACAGACCCTCTGCTCAATTTCTTTCTAATTTATAATATAAATAAATATATATATATATATATATATTAGTTGTGATGGGGGAACTTTTAATGGTGTACACGGGGAAGAGCTGACAAGAAGGTAAACACTATTTAAGGACACTTCTCTGAAATAAAGACCCTTTGGTGTCAATGCTCTATAGCACTGATGATAGGATAAGCCAGCTTTGTACCGGCACGGGCTCTTGCTTCTTAGCAGCCCGTCAAGTACAGTCTCCCTAGCGTACTTGGTCAAAGGAGGGTTGTTTCGGGAGGGTGAGAGAGCGATGCCAAATGTACTTTGTGCAAATAATGCTATCGAAGACTCCTTTTCGAGTCTAAAAAAAAATTACTAAAAAGCACACCTCATTATAATTTATGACAGTTTCATGCAATGTCCTAATTTGATGAGGGATAATTAAACAACGGCAAGGTCAAACATGTACTATAAGGGAGCTGCTGTAGGAAATTGACGAAACTTGCAACTTAATCAAATTAGTCCTAAAAAGGCAGCACTTCTGTTTTATTAATATTCTGCATTTTCAGAGTATCTGTGATATTCTAGTATATGACGACAGAAACCATATTTTGTTAATCAGTTACCAGAGAGAGAGAGAGAGTGACGTCATACACAAAAGAGCATTAATTTCGGAATCTGGCTGACCTGTTCTGTCTAGACCAGTGTTCCTCAAACTGGGGCTCTCCCCACCCTAGCGGGGTGGGGAGGGGGGATGGTCAGCAATTTCCAGGTGAGGCGCGAGCCCTAAGGCAAAATTCAAAATTCCCTAATTATTTTCGTTATCTTCTTAACAAGAGTGAGGAACTAGAATACAGAACTTTATGGCAAGATGCAAAAGTCTCGCCTTATAACTCTATAGTTTCCTGTAGACTACTAACTCTAGTTGGACTCGTTCGGATCCTATGTATGTTCGGTCTTTGGATTTCTCTTTCGGCTTCGGTTCTCCCTGACCCGTAGTATCTTTGTGCAGCTGCATTTTCCACGCTCGTTGCTCTCAGGACCACATACAGATACAGGCTGTACGTTGAATGGGACTTGCGCTACGCACTCTCTGACATCCAACCATGCACTCAAGATCTAGTAGCTGAGAAGCAGTGTCATGTATCTCACTAATCCATTCCCAAAAAAATAAAACCAACACTTCTCTTCCCCCCCCCCCCCTTTTTTTTTTTTTTTATTTTTCCTTTAAATCTGGCTGGGAATTTTACATACTCTTTCTCCTTTTTTTCATTTTCCTATAAATCTGGGTGGGAATTTTACTTACTGGTGCAAAGGGGGCGTGGAGGGAAGGACCACTTCTTAGAAGGGGGCGTGGTATTACGAACTACTGATCTAGACCGTGGTCAGAGCCAATGAGGCTAAATCATAACTTCCTCTTGGGAAGATTATTCATACTGAGTTCTTTTTTTATCTTTCTGCTTGACCACTCTGGTGTAAATCGGTTTTGCTACCCATCTGATGCTCGCGGGGGCGTCGTTAATCCTGGGCGTGGGTCACGAAGGGTCAGGTATTTGACTTTCCATCAGTCAAAGTTTCGTCGCTCGCCAATCTGTCGAGCTTATAGTGTCTGTATAAACATGGCTGGCCGTGATCTTATCCACAGTAAAGATTTCTTTCGAGCCATCGTCGGGATCGATAGAAGACCCTTTCCACAACCCTAGAACGTTTGACCTTATTGCTTTCTTATGGAAATTGACTATCTTCTTCTTCTTCTTCTCTCTCCCACCGTTATCCTTACATTAAGGGGTCGGTTGCCTGATGCGCCTTCTCCTCCACTGAGTTCTATCAAAGGCATCATCCTCCACCAAACCTCTTCTCTCCATATCTTCCTTCACTTTATCTCGCCATCTAATTCTCTGTCTCCCTCTCGATCTTCTTCCTCTAACAGGTTCCTCCAAAGCCCTCTTCACTCCCTCCTCGATTGGAGGAAATTAACTCTCTTTAAAGTTAATTCTATGGTTAAAATAATTATCAATACTTAGGGCACTCTTATCCTCTCGATTGAGTTTTCAGAGACTGAGTTTCATTCCTTTCGACGATGAGGGCAAGTAATGTCTCTCATTTTATTCTCAGGAACAGAAGTCTTGCGCCGAATACAACCAACGCCATCTTGAATTCAAGATGGCGATGATACAGCACGAACTTCCGTCGATGAAAACGGGGCATTTGGGCTATGCCCCACTCCACTTGGTAATAAATAGTGCTATCGTTCTTTTGCGAAACTGTCAAGAATGTGTTATTTGTGTGTGGAAAAAGCAAAGGACAACGAATCAATAAACTGACGGTGTGATTCCTTAGAGAAACACCACTGTCATAGCATGTGGGATTCATGACTAAGCTATGAAATAAGTTATGCCTCCTGTATATTACTCCTTTAGGAAATTCTGATATGAAAACTGTTCGAAAACAAAAATTATCTAGAAAGACGGAAGGGACGAGTAATTTGTCACCCTATCTGATTGTTGGCAAGTCTAAAACAGAGAGAGAGAGAGAGAGAGAGAGAGAGAGAGAGAGAGAGAGAGAGAGAGAGAGAGAGAGAGAGAGAGAGAGAGAGAGAGATGGCAGAATCCCTTCGCAAAAGCATTCGTGTAATATTATAAAGGGTGTCCATAAAGTCCCAGTATTGCAAAGGTATGGACACCCCGTATACTATGAATTTTTGCGCGGTCACTTACCTGAATCGTCGATACACGGGGAAGTGGCAGCGCCGCTCAAAAAAAAATCTGCCATATCTACCTAATTGCTACCATTTTTCCATTTTTCCTGAGAGGTTTGAACGAGTTTAAGAAAATATGGCAGCAGTGCCAATCACCCTCGAGTCTCAACCTTTAGCAGCCAGGGTATAGTTAAATAGTCTTGGCAACACTGCAACGAGTCATAAAGACCTTTTTGAGCTGGATAACAACGCAGTTTTTGGAATGACCATAAAATCATATAGAAATTGTATTTTCATTACTCAATGAAATGTGTAAATGAAGTGACATTCATGACTTGTCAACTTCATTGGATTAATATTCGTATCAACACTAAAGAAAATTCTTAGGATTTATAAACCGCAACTGATAAATATTCATAATTCAAATGTTCAAAGTATTATCTACACCCAAATTAACACTGCGGTACACATATAACACATTATCCCATGTTTACCGCAATATTTTGACAAGTGAGTTACTTCATCATTCTCTAGAGACGATTCTCTGAAAGACTTGTTTGTATGGTGTTTTGACGTTGCATGGAACCAGTGGTTATTCAGCAACGGGACCAACGGCTTTACGTGACTTCCAAACCACGTCGAGAGTGAACTTCCATCACCAGAAATACACATCTCTCACTCCTCAATGGAATGTCAGGGAATCGAACTCGCGACTACCGAGGTGGCACGGCAACACCATACCAAACACGCCATCTCAAAGACTTTGGATTCTCTCGCAGCCAATATTGTGTTATTCGTCGCTGTCCTTGTACTATCCGAATATATAAATGTTTATTACTTGAGGCGACATTTTTACGCCATTCATGCAGGGAAATTGACAATGCATATTGCCATATTGCCTCTTTAAATGTTACTACGTCGTATTCAGTTCATTTTTTTTGTAAATAAGTAAAAATTTCTCTAGGAAATAAGTGAACATTCTCCATTATGTTCTATGAAAATAAATTCGATAAAAAGCACAAGAAACAACGTATAATAATAATAATAAATAATAATAATAATAATAATAATAATAATAAGAAGAAGAAGAAGAAGAAGAAGAAGAAGAAGAAGAAGAAGAAGAAGAAGATTGTACAGCTGAAAGAAAAGGCACAAAGAGGTTTGAAATTAAAATAAAAAAAAAAAAAAAAAAGTGAGGGCAGCTAAGGAACGCTTTAAACACCCTTAAGTATTGCCTAAAGTGCACCCGTCACGGCTCTACTCCCATAAGTAGAAACGTCCCTTAAGACAAGGCTCGCAAAAACCATGTCGGTTTGATCTTTTGATCCGAGGTGCTATAGTAGATTCACATCACCGGTGCATCTGACGTCTAGGCCAATCCCTTACGACGCTCCTGATTGGCTGTTGATAAGCCAATCACGGGGCTGGAAACTCTCTCGAGAGAGAGAGAGTTCACATAAGCAGGATGTATGTTCCACCTCTCCTGAGGGATACGTCTTTCAAAAGCATCCTTCAGGAGAAATGGAGCATACATCCTGTCTATGGCTTATCAACAGCCAATCAGGAGCGTTGTAAGGGACTGGCCTAGACATCAGATGCACGGCTGATGTGAATCTACTATAGCAGTAGAGTAGTAAAGATCTCTTTGAAATGAGCGTATGATGCAGGCGCCTCTACGGAACTAACTGAAGAACGACTACTTACCTGTAGTAGCTCTGGTAGTAGGCCTCGTAATAGGCAGCGTAATATTCGCTCAGTAGCCGCGAGTAATCAATGCCATCGGCAGACTCCTGCTCCTGCAGATAGTCGTCGTCATATGCCAAGTCTCCTTCACCGCTTGGGTACGTGTGCCTTCTGTTTTCGTCCAGTGGCCTGTGTCGACGAAATCGAGAGTAAGAACTCAGAATGAAAAAAAAAAATGTTAAGTTTGTCTTTTCAAATACTTGTATAATTTGAAGATCAGCAGAAAGATGTTGGTGTTTGACTGACGTCACCTTATGAACAGTACAGTAACCTATACGTGAGACACGTAGTCCATGGGACAGCTTTACCAAGATGTATGGAGAACTTGTTTTACCCACAGAGAGAAGAGTTAGAGTATAATAATTTAATTTTGTACAAAGTATGCTTAATAAAGAAAACCTTCTGGACTGGCCCCCTGAGTAGCAAGTTGGCAACCAAGTGACACGTGGCACTTTTAGTGTGTCACGCCACTCCAGTTGGGAGATTTCATTTGTTTCTGAAGGTTCGTTTCCAGGTGGTGTGCCACATGGTGGGAGAGCTGCTTCCTGCCTTCCCTTTTCTTATTGACAAATGAGAGCGGAGACAGAGAACTCCGAGAGTCTACAAGCTTCTTCACCGCCTCAAATTTACAACTAAATGCAATTTTGTTAGTGCTCAAATCTACGGTCAAATAGCGCGTTGTCTCACCAACGAAAATTAAAGTAAATACGCTATATTCTATTAAAAATAATTGTTCTGTACTGCTCAACATGCACATTATCATTTCTGTTACATTTTCATTCTAATCAATAAATCATAAATATCGCATCCTAAAATTCCCGTTTCTTTAAATCAAAGCGTAATACCCTTTTCAGACCTTTTTAGGCTTTCTCATAGACCTTTCCTATCCCCAAGAAGAAGAGAAACAACAACAACAAAGTAGATTGTAAGCTTACTCACCGAGGAAGCGAAAATTATGAAAAAACTCAGTCAAAATAAGCAATAATCTCTTTTTCACAGTTTCACAACTAGAGCGGTCAATATGACTTATGGTTTGGATTAAAAGACCACACCAACAACATTTCTTAAATGATTTCAAACGATTTCGAATTCACTAGCGCATGCAAGAAATAACACTAACAGCAATAAGTGCTTGAATTCTACACTACTGTGTTAATTTGATATAAAGAAAGGTGGCTGGTTAGAAAGTAGTTGTTATATTCTCTGAAAAAAAAACTGCTCTCCAACGCTAAAATGAAAAATAAGTTATTTCTTTCTCTCTGAAGGCAGGACAGAAATCATCTTAAAAGGCAGTAGAAAGTTTAAGTTTATACGTGTGAATACATATATACACCTGCTCAGTAATACTGAGTTTTGGAAACAAACTAAAAATTCTAAATAACTAATGTCATTATTACATGCATATGACTTTGAACTCCATTACGTAAGTATTTTTATACCTAGAGCGTAAGCAAAAACAACACTGAATCTGTCTATTATTATGCTTCCAGAAAATTCTTGTGATACAAAAAAAAAAAAAAAAAAAAAAAACGTCAGACAAGGGGAAAACAAAATTAGTTGACATTATAGATGAAAGTGCCAGTTTTATCCACAGAGCAAAGGACTGCAACGAGACCACTTAAGTACAGTAGATCCGTCAACTGCTCTGAGAGGTTAAGGATCACGCGGGAAACACATCAGGCAGGTATTCGATAAGGGGGGAAGCCCTCTTGTTCTATGGCGTTTTCAAAGACTATATATCCAAGCTTTTCAGGGGGAATATGTTCTTCCAAGTTGTTCTCTGACAGGAGCCACTCTAATTCATGGTTTCTTTTTTATTCGGAATCTCAAAATAGAAAAGAATTATTTTCCCGCCAAAACCGTCTGGGTTTCCCGCGCAGTCCTGAGGAGCCTCCGCAGAGCTCGCCACTTACAAGTCTCCATCGGAGGCGTATCCGCCAAAGTCATCGTAAGAGGAGAACCTGAGGGAAGGAGAGAAGGAAGCAGAGGTAGGAAAACAGGAAGAAATGCGTCGCGAGTACAGGATGCCAAGATGCAGTCGGCCACAGTTCTTCCTGTAATTGTCGTGAGCACTAACTGACTGAGTCTAAACACCGGAGTGATAAATATCGTCTCCGCGCGTGACATTACAGATAAAATGCTGTAGTATTATTACAGTTAGCTTCTTACAAGAAAGATATGTGGCCGATTGTACATTTGCTCTTTCTGGCCACCAAACAAGCAAACAGGACAAAAAATAAATGAATAAACAAATAAATAAATAAAAGCTTAAAGGTAACATTAAAATTTAACCTGATCATCCTTTCCTGGCATTTATTTTACTCTTGACTTATTCTCTTCTTAAGAAATCCCAAATTGAGATATTTTCAAAAAAAAATTCCAAAATGCTACCTACTCATTTTCCTCTTCATCCACGAAAGACTAAAAACATTTCCATCTCATTTTAACAGGAGTCTGACGGCAGCAATCAAAAAACAAAAACAAAAAATCACAGGTAAAAAAGTCACAAGAATACAAGTCACATTAATATTTCCTAAATAGTGACCCCCAAATGATTTTAACGCGGTACAATCCGGCTGGAGATTACCGTAAAAACATAAACAGACGACTGTAAATTGTGACATTTTTCCATGTGACTTTATTACCGGCCACCGCAAAGAAAACTACAGGTTTCCTTTTTAATAACAATGGCAAAAATAAGATTCCAAGTCTTGGAAAACTACGCAACGTTTGCAGTTGTAAAACGAAAGTTTGGTGAACTTGATTAGTCAAACTTCCGCCATCAGGTTCAATGGAAATCAGTTTTGGCGTCTGACTTTAGCGTAAGTATATACTCGTATACTACAAGGTGTCCATAAGTCCCAGTACCATTACAAGCATTTACTGCTCAGAACGGTACTGGGACTTTATGGACACCCTGTATAATTAATTTACACAATATCAGAGGAAATGTCAAATCAAGCTAATGGCAGGAATGCTGTCCTTAATGAGGAACGAAGTTATTTTTTACTGGATTTTGTTGTGATGACTCTGTGGTTATTCATTCTCATGTGGCTTCAGATTGAAAAGCATAGCTGAAATCATAAGAAAAGAAATTACCGAAGCTACTTGAAAACTACCGCACCAGAAAGCTTGCAACCCAAACAAAATTTAGACTTTTAGTGGTGTGAACTATTTGTAAGAATGAGTCATTTTAAGAAATACTACATAAAGTGTGTTACAGAAAGTTTGCCTGACTACCTTTAAGGACCAGTTTTAAGGTGAATTTAAAAAAATATATATATCCTGACAATGAAATGTTTTCAAAGTCTTGATAAACACGTGGTTCAAAAGCAACGGGCACTCCTCTACACATCCAGACTCAACATCAAGCAATCCAGTTACGCAAACAACAGCCAGTACATCATGCCTAGCACACACTTTGAAGACTTCATGTCATTCAGAAGAAGACGACAGAAAGATATCAACTTCTGCAAAAAGCATATAAAAAAATACTCCAGAGGCAAGACTAAACAAAATTCAAGAAACTATTCAGAGTGAAAGAATGAGACTGAGAAATATTCCAGAAGTCAACTCATTTCCCTGGAAGCAACTTACCTGCCAGCCTGGGGTCGGACAAGAATCTCCTCACTGGTGGCGTGGCGCAATTTCACCTTCGCCTTTGTCGCAGGGAGTGGGGGCTTCGATGACACCTGCTATGGGTGGAGTTACCAAGATTAGTTCTGTAGCAAAAGGACTCGATGAATATTAAGGGAAATGGACATGAGTGCATAAAACAAAGACACATTTCGTGTTGAGATTCTTGATATTAACGAGGTTGCAAAATAACAGTTAAAATGATGAGAAAGCGATAAATGCATAATAAAAATTATATAGCTAAGTTCATTAGTATTATCTTGATTGTACAATTATGTAAATAGGTATGAAAACTACAATAAGTACATAAAAAATGGATAGCAAAGAAAATAAAGGAAACGTTACAAAAAACAAGAGAACAGAAACACTAGGAACTAAGACCTTCATAAAAGTGTTCCCTTTTTCGTTAGTGATTCTTCTTCATGACAGACGATAGCTCTAATGAGTTGCATCCAAGTATATAAATAGCTATACCATGGAAATAAGTGAATCATTCCTTCATATCTTGTTGTGCCAGCACGTAAGCCATCTTTGGGCAGCTTAATTAGCATTGTATAGCTCTTCTTCAGCGCATGTTGGACCCAATCCACAGTTGGTCTGGATGAGAGTCATGTCTGGACTTGGTGGCCACAAGGACAATTGGGTGAGAGAACGTAGCCCCACCTGTAGAGGTTATTCCTCGTCCTCCCAACACCACTGCGAGCCCTGCTCAGTGTTCTCCTGTCCCTCCTTGGTAAGTCAGTAACCAAAGGCAATGATTCACAGGGTTCTTGGACTGCCATAGCTTCTGGCAGCTCGTCGTATGACTTCCATTGATCCACCCTGTACTTTGTTGTATTCTTAGGTTGCAGGCTTTCAACCATCATGAAGCTTTTTCTCGACTGGAGATGTCTCATCACTTCTTGGTGGTGGCAGAGTGGGTGTCTACTGTCAGTTTCTTGTTGGTATTTCTGGGCTCTTGATTGGCAGTGATGGCGGATGTGCAGTGGTGCAATAAGCTCAGCGTCCGTCTTGCTTAATCATGGCTTAATCATTCCCAAACCGGGGAGATGAACTCAGCAGCGGTGTAGCAAAGTGCTAGTGCTGATGTTTACAATGTGCACAGGTCTGTACCCCAATGTGAAATCACCAACTGGCTTATGAGGTCATTCCCCTTTGAGAGTTTCTCCTTCAGGTTCTCTATGTGCCCTCTGAAGCGGAGAGTCCGATTAAGAGTGATACCCAGGTAAGCTGGGTATTGATCATTGTCAAGCTGCTAACCCTCCCGGATCATCTCCAGCTCTTGTTGCGCAAGGTGGTTTTTAAGATGGAATGTGCAGACTTGTGTTTTCCTGGCTTGGCATTCAGGAAATTGAATTTGTAGTAATCCACGAATTTAGAAAGGGCATTAGTAAAATGGCATTCAGTGACTTCAAATGACTTATCTTGGGTTGTGAGGCAGAGATCGTCGGTGTTTATGAAATGGCTTATGTCTTTAAAATATGTTGAATAGGGTGGGAGCAAGCACAGAACCTTGTGGGAGTCCATTTGACTGTGATCTCCATCTGTTTTCCCTCCCATCCAGTTAGACAAAAAACCGTCTGCTAGTCAAAAGGGATTGGATTATTTGGACTATTATAGTTTTTAATGATTTTGGCTAATTTTAGTGATAAAAGACAGTGGTTAACTGTATCACACACCAAAATTAGGTAGAAGAAAACAGCCCCGGTTATTACTCTGGTCTCATCCCCATCCTCTACGTACTGTGTCAGGTTTAGTACTTGACCTAAGCAAGACTTCCGCAATCTGAATCCTGCATGGTGGTCAGAATCCAATGCATCATCAACATGGGGGTGGGGTGTGAAGCGTTCATACAACTAAGATAAAGTGCAAAGCATAGATATTGGGCAGTAGTTTTTTGCAATTCTAGGGTCCTTCTTTGGCTTCAGCAATGCAACTATAAAGGCTTTGCTCCAGATCTTAATGATTTTGAATGTTGTTGTACAAGTATTATACAGTGCTAAAATCTATTCTTTGGTTTCAATACCGGAGTGGAGATGACAACAAGACCAGTTGCCTGTCTGGGTTTCATGTACTCGAAGGCCTTGTCAAGTTCAGTCATCATAAAATTATGGAACGCATTGTCACTTGCTGCTATGGTGTTCTTCATGTCCTCCTCCATCTGCTTCAGGTAGCCTCGTTCTTTATTGTGGGGTTTCCCATTCATCAGGAGCTGGTGGGCGACTTGATTCAGTGTGACAGCTGTGATGCGTGACTATATGTTGTTGTCAGCGTTGAGTTCTTTTAATGTGGACCATGCTTTCTTGCTGTTTAAGGTCAAATTAGTGTTGGTTACAACTTCTTCCCATCTCTGCTTTCTGTTGCTCGCCACAGCCTCAAGCACAATTTCATCAACTGCTATGGTTTCATTGGCAAATGGGTCATTGTCATAGGCAGATGAGTGCATTTCATAAATGTCTCTCATAGTCCTGGAATGTAAAATTTCCTGCAACCTCTCGGGATGTGCTTTTTGGATATATCCCAGACAAGTTTCTTGAAGTCATCAAACGCTTCAGGAATTGGCTGAACTAGATCTATTTTATCTTTCAACTCTGTGGTGAAGAAGTTCCACTTAGCCTTGTGGAAGTCGAAGCGAGCCCTTGGTTTTGACATGACATAAAGGTCGGGTCATGATTGAGATTGGTCTATGCTGTGACCTGGGAATTGGATCACAATTTTTCTTATCAAAGTTGTTGCAGTCTCTTGAAGGTACCAATACCATATAGGGATTGTATCATTTCTTCCAACTTGTACTGTTAAATGATGATCTTTCCTTTGATTTATGGAGTACAGTCAGGTTATTTGCTGGCACCCACTTCCACAGCTTCCCCATTACTGTTCATCTCCTCATAGCCCCAGATGACAGTGGCTGTTAAAATCACTGACCATTACGGTGTTTTGTCTTTGAACGAGTAACGGTTAGGTCATATAAAAGGTGTTGGAGGTGGTTTGTAAAAACTCTAGTCTCTATCACATTTCCCAACCAGTCACTGGTACTGAGGACAATATACTTTTATCATGCATGTTTATGGCCCTGCCATGTACTGGGCTTGGGTGATGGATGGCAAGGTCCATACTTGGGGTCTTGGTTGGTATGGAATCTTTGAGTTTCTTGGAGACATGATGTCAGCATTGATACTGGCTAGTAAGTCTGCTTTGGGCTTCGAAAGTCCCTCTGTACTGAAAGTTACATTGTTAAGCTCAGGCATCTTCAGGGCTGAGGGTTAATCCTTCTACCACCTTTAGATGGCTGTGTGTGTTAAGCAGTTGGTTTCCCCAAAGGGACTAACAGGAACACCACATGAAGGTCTGCTACTTAAAGAAAAATGGCAGACTAGTCAAACAATCATTTACGGTAAGTAAGAGAAATAAATCTTATGGAAGAAACCCAGCAATGATAAGCCAATAACATTTCATAATGTGTAGAGACAATTAAAAATGTAAAGATAAGAATTTGAGAAACCTCATTGCATAAGAAAAATGGAAACTAACTGGAAAATTGTCAGCTAAACATCAAATATCTGCAACTCTCTTCCCTTTGATGATGCAGTCACATTCCTCAAAACAGCTCGAAATAGTAATGAAGCACTCCTTACTTCGATGAAGGGTTTTCTTTGTAATGCAAATGTCGTAAATATCTTGAATTCTCAGGTATACTATATCTTAAGGATTCTGTACCTTTGCTTGTATTTGTATGTGCATGCATTTACTTTTCTCTCTGAGCTAAGATAATTCAGCTCATAATATATCGGCAAACTGGCAAGCAACAATATAACGCAATGGTGGGATTATTTGTAGCTTCAGCTAATTAACTAACACCCATACAGGAATAAGAGATGATTTTTCTTTAAAAAAATAAAGATTAAATATGGTTCACAAGGTAAAGAATTTGATCATTCTACTAATACCTGAAATTATAGCTTAAACGTCATACACCATAAATAATGTACTACAAGAAACTCCTACAATTCGTTGATTGGTAAAGCAAAAAAGACCTCTTGAACAGAACAAACCTGCTGTAAATCTCCTAGACTGGAAGACAGAGGCTGCGGTGCCCATGGCCCACCCATTTCCATGGTGGCCTCGATGCCTGCCCCAGCGCCTGCTTCTGCTCCTGCCACAGCAGCTACTGCAACTGCAGATGCTCCACTATTAAGGTTGCCTGTTGATTTGGATAGCTTTCCATAGGGGTTCTCAATGGGCCTGAAGCCGAATTCCATAGGGTCTGGGCTGAACTTTGTAATTGGCAGCGTCTTAGAGGCCCTCAGGTCACCAGTACTGACAGAGTGGTAATTACCACCTGGATGTCTCTGATTCAACCCTGGGGCATCTGAATCCATAGCTGCCCTTTCCGCTGATCTGCGGCGCCTTTCCCGCTCACTCTGTTTTTGTATCTGCCGTTCGAGATTACGGATAGATTTCTCTTGGGCATCATATAGTTCTTCTTCACTCTGGGCATTTAGTTCAGCAAATTTCTCCTCTTGGTGAGGTGATTCGTCATAATCATCTGGGGTTTCCCATTCTGAAGCATAATCATCTGAATCGTACAGCTGGGCACGCTTCTTCTCCTCTAAATGGCGCCTGTAGCTCTCGTAGATCTGTGCTTCCTCTTTCATTCGATCAGCTTCCAGGCGTTTCATTTCGTCAAGACGACGTTGCTCTTCAACTTCCTCTTCTTGTTTCTTGATCTCCATCAGACGCATGTGTTCTTCTAGACGCTGCTGTTCTTCAAGTCTCTGTTGTTCTTCTAACTTCCGCTGCTCCTCTAATTGCTTCTGTAGTTCCAGCCTCCTTTTCTCTTCCAGCTTTTTCTGTTCTTCTTCCAGACGTCTTTGCGCTTCAATACGCCTTTGTTCTTCTATCTTTTTCTGTTCTTCTTCTTTCCTTCTCTG
Source organism: Macrobrachium nipponense (assembly GCF_015104395.2). NCBI lineage: Eukaryota > Metazoa > Arthropoda > Malacostraca > Decapoda > Palaemonidae > Macrobrachium > Macrobrachium nipponense. The sequence goes on along the minus strand of NC_087200.1, from coordinate 192,957,291 downwards.
TTCAGCTCTTTTTCTTTCTTCTTCAATTCGTTTTTGTTCGGCCTTGCGCTTCTCCTCTTCTATTCGCCTTTGCTCCTCTAGCCGTCTTTGTTCTTCGAGTCTCTTTTGTTCTGCAATTCTCTTTTGTTCCTCCAACTTTCTCTGCTCTTCTAGCCGTCTCTGTTCTTCGATTCTCTTTTGTTCTGCAATTCTCCTTTGCTCCTCCAACTTTCTTTGCTCTTCTATCCTTCGTTGTTCCTCAAGTCTCTTTTGTTCTTCCAGCCTTTTTTGTTCCTCTAATCTCTTCTGCTCTTCTATTCGGCGTTGTTCCTCCAATCTCTTTTGCTCCGCTAATTTCCTCTGTTCTTCCCACCTTTTTTGCTCTTCTATTTTACGCTGTTCTTCCAGTCTCCGCTGCTGTTCTAATCTCCTCTGTTCTTCGAGTCTTCTTTGTTCTTCAAGCCTCTTTTGTTCCTCTACACGCTTCTTTTCTTCCATCATCCTCTGCTCCTCTAGACGCCTCGCTTCCTCGAGTTTTCTTTGCTGCTCCTCTTGGCGTTTCTGTTCTGCTAATCTCTTCTGCTCCTCCATCCTTTGCTGCTCTTCCCTTTGCTTCCTTTCTGCCAACTCCTTCTTCTTTTCTTCTTCTCTCTTCCTCTGCTCCTCTTTTTTTCTCATTTCCTCCTGGATCCTCTGCTGATCTCTTTTGAACTGTTCTTGAAGCCTTTTCTTTTCTTCCATTTTCCGTCTCTCTTCGACCTTCCTCTTTTCTTGCATGGCAAGGAACTCGTGTTGCCTTCTCTGCTCTTCAGTCAGTCTCATCTGTCTCTCCTCGTCTCTTCTTTTCTGTTCCTCAATCTTCTTTCTGGCTTCTTGTTTACGCTTCTCGGCTTCAATGAGACCGTGATCTCTCTTCCGCTGTTCAACAATCTGCTTTGATTCGGCCATGAAATTTCCATGGGTGACGTTGCTCTCAGAGGCTGATAATGCCGACTCTTCTTTTTTGTAGATCAAGCCTTCGATTCTCCTTTCTTCTGATTTTAGGCGGCGGCGTGGGTCAAAGCCAGTTTTTTCCGTAATATTATCTGTTGAAAAGTTACCCACTTTTTTCTGAGTGCCTTTCTTTCTCTTCTCTTCTAACTTCCTCTCTTGCATCTTTCTAATTTCTTCATCTCGACGCCTGTTTTCTTCTCTTACCCTCTGTTCCTCTTCTTTCCTTTTTAATGTACCCTCTTCTTTCAGGCTTAGAGCAGGAGACCTCTCCTTTTTCACAGAAGGAGAGCGCTCTTTATGAAAGCGTTGTAACTGGTCAGCCTTGACTAGGACTGATGCCCCTTCAGTAGGAATAAACTCCGGTGGATCTTTGGGGATAGTAGGGGATTGTGGGTTAGGCGTCGCCTCTCGTTTCTTAGCGACCATCATTAATTCTTCTAAACGACGCTTTTCAAGAATTAGCTGCTGAAGTTGCTTCCTTTTTTGTTCTTCTGTTAGTAATTGAGGATCTTGTATTTCCATAGGTGGTTCCTTAGGCTGAGTCTTTTGAACGACTGGCTTCTGATTAGGGGGTACCTGTGTGGTTGGAAGTGCAGGTTGCACATTACTATGAGGTACTTGTGATGCTCTAGCAGCTGCTTGCTGCAGATGGAATGCTTGAAGTTGTGATCCACTCAATGCCTTCATACTTTGGCTCTCCTGAGCCTGAAGTATCTGTAGTTTTGCTGACAGCTGCTGAGAATTAACAGATGAAGATTGCTGTTGCTGACTTGACAGAGGTAAAGGGGGAGGCTGTGCCGTGATCTGATTAAACTGTGGGGGAGAAAAAACTTGTGGTGGCGAAAAGGTTTGCATAGGTGTCGAATATGCCGATGGTGTTTCACTGGATGCCGGAGAGAAAAACTGAGGTGGCGAAAAGAAGGACTGACGGGGAGATCCAAATGGAGGTGGTGAACCATACTGCGTAGAAGGAGACGTCATCTGTGGAGATGAATAGCGCTTTGTTGGGGATTGTGGAAAGCTTGGGGAGGACGAGAAGCGATTTGTGACACTGGATGTTTGCTGAGGCGAAAAATGTCTGTGTGGCGATACAGAAAAACGCTGAGTACGCTGGAGAGGTGATTCGGTTCTTAGCTGGGGAGGAGCTGAACTAGGGACTCCCAAGGGTGGCGAAAGAACCTTTTGCTGCAGAGCCTTTATGCGGTTTCTTTCAGCGACCTCTGCTTGTTTCTCATTGACCATCAACTGTTCAAGTTTCTCCTGATGGCATCGGTTCTCATCTACCAGGTGTCTGTAAAAAAGCAATGCATTAGTGATGTAATTAATCAAACAGGATGGATTAAAAATAAACAAGAGAACTGTCAATTCAATAAGATATCAATCAAATGAATAAGGTAAGAGAATCCAAGGTCCTAATATCCAAATGTTACAAAACTCACCTACAAAGGACTCAATACAAAATGGGTGCTAAAGGGTTAAAATACTGTACGTCAAATGAACTAAATTTCTGAATGGAACCTTCCATTTAATTTCCATAAGAATGAACACAAAAACCTTAGTAGTCAATGACTTCGAGAATACCTGTTCAAAACTATTTTCTGAAAAAGCGGACAGAAATGAACGCATACACACTGAAGAGCTTCCGCATATAAAGGCTGCACAAGAGCACATACCCATCCACACTATACATACACACACATATATAGAAATAATCAACACACAATCAGAAGTGCAGCAGAATTAAATTTCTGACTCACACCAGGATCGAACCCAGTTCTCTCAATTAAAAGACCAGATCGCTGCCAACCAGGCTACACAGGTCATCAAAGAATTTGGAGCCTAAGTGCCACTGTACCTAAAGCTTTACCTGGACGGGCTAACTGCTTTGCTTACCAGCGTGTTTTCCACGACTTCTCGACCCAGCAGTGCCCCAGTTGACAGTATATCAATCAAATTATCCTTTCTGAGTGAATGGGACAGAAATAATCAACGAACAATCAAGTGTGCAACAGAAATGCAGTCAGTTGAGCCACTGCTGGGACGGAAAGTTGGGGAAAACATGCTGGTATGCAAGGCAGTTAGCCCACCCAGGTAAAGCCTTAGGTACAGTGGTACTTAGGTTCCAACTTCTTTGATGACGTGTGTGGCCTGGTAGTCAGCGGTCTGGTCTTTCAATTGAGAGACCTATGTTCGATCCTGGTGTGAGTCAGAAATTTAAATAGCTATATATACATACACACACACACACAAACATATATATTAAGATTAGTATAGATCTATCTATATATATTAATTATATATCTAATATAGATATAGATATAATATAGATATTACATGATATGGGTAGAAGCGAATAAAATAAAACAAGTTCCCCATACGAGCGAGAATGAGATAGCCAGTTAAAAGGGAGCGAAATAAGGGAAATAAGTGTTACTGTACATTTCAGGGCCGTTTCTAATAGATTTTCGTCAATAAAATCTTTACAAAGCATCGGCTATGGATCGTATTTTGAAAATAGCTATTTGAAGCCACAACCTAATTTGGAATCATATGCAGTGAGTGACGTCTCATGTGGATAATTAGTGCAGTTATCATAGTAAATCAAAGACGTTTAAAAGGAAACTTGAATCTTGTAAGCACCCTGGGAGAGAGAGTCTAGTTGTGAGTCAAATATGACATCAGTCAGTAAAAACCGCTGACGACAGGACGACGGCAGCTGATCGATCATAGGTCAATCCCAAGTTATAAGTAACTGCTGCTTCACCTATAGCAAGCCAAGCAAATTGTCCTCGTGGCTGCAAGATTGCTTTCGCGTTGCGTGTTTTGCAGTATGCAACGAAGAATCGTATGTGTATATGCTAAATAAATAAATAGATAGATAAAAGCGGAATACATAGACTAACTGACAACCACTCAGCAAAACTACAACAAACATTAGTGTCAGTTTCAAGTAAACGAATCAAGCGTATAGAAACAACAAAACTGACACAGAGGCACGTGAATAAAATAACGAAGGGGGGATAGTGTGATATACCAAGCACTGAGGATTTATCATGGGACTAATTGTACGTTAAGGGAAGTTAAAGTTAAAGCACTTGCTTTATGTTACATTCATTTAGTTGGACTAAATGAATGTAACATATTACCAGAACCTTCGAGACATTATGAAGCAACAGGAACTCCAGGGTAACAATGGCTTTCACTGAGTTTGTAAGACTTGGTGAATATTTCAAATTAAAGGAAATGTGAATTGCGCCATGGAAGTGTATAGAAGTGCATTAAACAATTAGTATTATTCTCATTTAATACCCATTCCCTTACTGTACTCTGCATGGAGACATGACTTATCGGAAAGATGAGAGTATGTAGGATAGGTGTTTGTGTGAAACAAAATAAGAATTCCATATAATACTACTATTATTTCTACTACTACCAACATCTAAGTCTTCATTCATAAAGTATAGGGGCGGGGTGTCTAGTACATAGGCCATACTACAGTGTCAGTGAATGGGAGGGCCTTCAAGTAATGAAGTTTTATTAGCCTCTACCTACGAGTCTGCTAGATTTAGCTAAGTTTCCCTTTAAATTTCCTTAATTTACCCTGATAAGTGCCTTAATTATTAACATTACTCATCACTGTATATTTTTCCCAATTAAGGCTGTGACTTCAAGTAGCTATTTCCAAAATACGATCCATATCCCATGCTTTGGTCAGATTTCATCGACGAAAATCAATGAAGACATGGCCCTTGCAAGGCACGGCACAGTATACGTAGACAGGCGTGTTCAGTTGGAGAGATGACTCACTGGGAATCGACTTTTCTGACGGTGATTTCGACCCGATTTCCAGCCGCTTTGATGAGGTCGCAGGCGTCGAAGTGACACAGGGTTCTGGCGTCCTTCCCCTCTATCATAATCAGTGTGTCCCCTTGGGTGAGATGCTGGGCCGCCAACGTGCCAGGGGAGACCTGCGAGGTGGAATCGTATATTAGTGAATGATAACATCCTCATTGCTTGTTTGCTACCTTATGTTACGGCTTAATTTCACACAATGAACTGTAATGCCGAGTGTTGCTCAATATCTTTCTTCTTCTTAAAGAATACAGTAAGTAATGACCTAAAAGTCTCCAGGCCGCATAAATGGATCCCGCAAGTTGCATGAATCTTTTATGACACTCCTTTTATAACAGGTCTGTGCCGAAACGAGATATTTCTTTCTGAAGTATACCATTCTTAGGTTGTACTGTGGTAAACTGCGTTGTTACACAGTTTGAACAGGTAATGACATAATCTAGAGACAGAGTTTGCCACCTATCAGTAGAAAACCACCAGTACAAATCATAATGTGGTAGCCTAGACACAGATGCTTATTTTGGCACAAGCCTGTCATAAAAATGATTGCCATAAAGATATAAAGATTCGTGCAACTTGTGGGATCCATTTACGCGGCCTGGAGGTCTACGCAGAGCTCATGGCTTGCTGAAATCTTTATGTAACCAAACTTTCCACAGAAACAAGTTTCCTTGTCCAGTTCACTAAGCACAACAGTACTAGGAAAATTAAGGAAAGCAAAACTATGAGAAGTATATATATTTATATGTATGACTGTAACACATATTCTGTTACAACAGAGTTCCATCTAATATAAGGAGCCCATAAAAACGCCAAATGTAGAAAATATATGCCATATTTGAGAGACGAAACTGTCTCTCCACTCCCTGAAGAGGGAGACTGCTTCACCTCTGAAATATAGTATTTATTTTCGACATTCTGGCATATCTATGGGCTCCTTTCATTATATATATGTATATGTATATATATATATATAATATATATATATATATATATATATAATTACTGACAGGACCTCATTAAATCTGTATGGTATCTAGCAGAAAAATTTACTCATGGTAACTTTTCCTGAATAAATACCTCTGCTAGATACCATTATGTTTTAATGAGGCCCTGTCAGTAATTGTATTAATCCACAGGACATTTGTGCAAGTGATAAAGTGAACATATATATATATATATATATATATATATATTATATATATATATATACACACACACACAATTACAGTGACATATGTATCTGGTAAAAAGTGACCAGCAGACTCTACATATATTCAAGTGCTCATGATAATAATTATAACGACACTGGGAAAAAATGTCGTTGACTATAGTTGTATGAAAGAAATCTGTTGTCGAACACCATTCAAGGCATGTATAGCCTTGGCCCTATACTCTCAAAAGAAATTTGTAAACTGTCTACATTTTAAGGAATGTAGTAGATCTGCAAGGAAAAAGAACAATCATATTTGTAAACATAGTATCTGACATACAAGCTCAAAAGACGCCTGTCAGGTGTGAATTACTAGTTTCCAACGGTTTGGAGGTTTTGCATATCTATGCCATTTCGTCAATGGCTTAGAAATACAGTCGAAACTGTGAGGACCTACACCCACTAACATATTTCTTTGCCTATGGTTTAATTGATATATATATATATATATATATATATATATATATATTATATATATATAGTATATATATATATAGTAATACCTTGACATAAGAGTGCCCCAACATACGTGAAATTTGAGATACGAGGAAAGTTTCGAGCAAATATTTGCCCCGTGATACGAGACAAATTTGAGATACAAGGATACGAGACTGTTCCCAATGTGGCCTCTAGGTGGCTGAGTGTGCGAGAGGCTGCTCACGAGGACAGCATCGCTCGCTCTTTCCCGTCGGATCTCCGTCGCGGCGTAAAGTTATCTCCGGGCATCAGCCGTAGTGTTTGCATTTTTTACGTGTTTTTTTACGTTAATCAGTGCAGAATTAAGTGAAATAAGCAATGGGTCCAAGCAAGCAAGTGCAAACAAGGGTAGTGAAAAGAAAAAGCGTATGATGACAATCGAGATAAAGCAGGAAATAATCTAAAAACATGAGAGTGGTGTACGAGTGACTGAGCTGGCTCAATATATATGAGAGGGGTACATCAACAATATGTACCATCCTCAAGCAGAAGGATGCTATAAAGAGCACCAAGCCTTCCAAAGGTCTAACCATCCTTTCCTTGCTGCGCAGTGATATTCATGACGAGATGGAGAGGCTTCTTTTAATATGGATAAAGGAGAAACAGTTGGTGGGAGACAGTGTGACCGAGACGATCATCTGTGAAAAGGCCAGCGAAATCTACAATGGCTTGAAAGGAAAGCAAGCAGCTGAGAGAGGGGAGACTTCAGCGCCAGCGGAAACCTTCAAAGCCAGTTGTGGCTGGTTCGATAATTTCAAAAAATGGACTGGGATACACTCGGTTGCGAGGCATGGGGAAGCAGCAAGTTCTGACTCGAAAGCTGTGGCGGACTACGTCAAAACCTTTGCCTCAGTTATCGCAGAACAAGGATACATCCCCCAACAAGTGTTCAACTGCGATGAAACTGGCCTTTTCTGGAAGAGGATGCCCAGGAGGACATTCATCACGGCAGATGAGAAGAGACTACCGGGCCATAAACCCATGAAGGACCGGTTAACTCTAGCCTTGTGTGCCAATGCCAGCGGTGACTGTAAGGTCAAGCCACTGCTGGTGTACCACTCAGAAAACCCACGTGCTTTCAAGAGCCAAAGGATCTTGAAAGAAAAACTGCAAGTGATGTGGCGTGCTAATGCTAAGGCTTGGGTTACGCGGCATTTCTCCACAGAATGGGTTAATCTGTGCTTTGGATCCGGCAGTTTCAAAAAAATATTTCGGCCGAAGAAAAGCCTGCCAATGAAATGTCTCCTGGTCCTCGACAATGCCCCTGGTCACCCTCCTGGTCTCGAAAGAGGACATTCTTGATGAGTACAGGTTCATCAAGGTCTTTTTATCTCCCACCCCCGCCCAACACCACGCCACTCCTCCAGCCCATGGACCAACAAGTAATTTCCAACTTTAAAAGACTGTACACGAAGCATTTGTTCAAGAAATGCTTCAATGTCACAGACAACACTAATCTCACCCTTCGTGAATTTTGGAAGGAACATTTCAATATCGTCCATTGCTTAAAAATTATTGACGATGCATGGCAGGGTGTCACACGAAGAACTCTTAATTCAGCATAGAAGAAATTGTGGCCAGCTTCCGTCGCTGAGAGGGACTTTGAAGGGTTCGATACGCCAAACCCTGATGAACCCGAACCTATTGTGGTGGATGAATTAGATTTATCTGCTTTTGTCACTTTCACTGTTTCATGGGTTAAGCTTTGGTGTATTTAATGGTAACCTGGACTGTGTCGACATCTCAAAATCCTTTTGTTATTTAGAAAAATTTAATCAAAACCTATAGCCCTAATGATATCAATATTTGTAAAGGTATTGTGTATGGTGCTGTGTGTAAACCTTCTCCCCCTAATGTACCCGTGAGATTTCTCCAGGCTTTTAAGAAAATTAAAGAAGACGAAACCGTGAAAGTGACAAAAGCAGATAAATCTAATGCAGTGGTAATAATGAATAAAAGTGACTATGTAAGTAAAATAATGACATTGCTAAAGGATACTGATACTTATACGAAACTGAGGTCTGACCCTACACAGACAGTGAACTCCCATTTTAATAAACAAATTAAATCCATTTCGAAGGGCTTGGACCATTTAATTAAACAGTTTACACCACAATGCGCCTCCCTACCTTATATGTATGGTTTAGTCAAGACACATAAAATCAATAACCCTATCAGACCAATCATTAGTTCAGTGGGCTCAGTTACGTATAATTTATCTAAATGGCTTGTAAAAATTCTTACTCCTTTGGTAGGAAACATTTCTAACATGAATGTTAAAAACAATGTTGATTTTATAAACAAATTGAATAGTTTAAATTTGAATTTTGATTTTAATATGGTTAGTTTTGATGTTGTCTCTTTATTTACAAAAGTGCCTGTAGATGACTGACTTGAATATCTGGAGGAAGAATTAGAACGTCATGACATTCCCTTAAGTGTGGCAAACCTCATTAGTCTCATAAGGTTATGTATCAAAGAAGTAAATTTTGTTTTAATGGGAATTTTTTGTACAAAAGTTTGGCATGGCTATGGGTAATCCCTTATCTCCTGTCCTTAGCAATATTTACATGGAATTTTTTGAGACAAAACTCTTACCAAGAATTTTGCCCCAAAAAGCAATTTGGTTTAGATATGTGGATGATATCTTCTGTATTTGGCCAGTTCACGAAAATCTCCAGGAATTCCTTAATAATCTCAATAATTTAAGTCCCTTCTATAAAAATTTACGTAGTAGAGGAAGAAGAAATTGTAATTTCAATTTTCTTGATGTGTAACTGTCCATAGAAATGATAAAAATTTCACCTTTTCAGTCTTTCGAAAATCAACTAACATTGCCTCTTTTGTTCATTACTACTCCAATCACCGTCAAAATGTTAAATTCTCTGTTTTTTCTGGGATGTTTCTAAGGGCTTTACGTGTCTGTAGCCCGCAGTTTATTGACGCTGAAATTAAAACTATTTATGATATTGCAATGAAACTTAAATACCCAAGGACTTTTGTAGATGTGGCATGGAAAAGAGCTAGAAAAACATTTTATTCAACTAATGACAAACTTGAATTTAGTAAGCATAACATTCTAAATTACCCTATGATGAAAGGTTTAGATATTCGTAGAATTTTAAAGCTTTTTAACATAAATGTTGTTTTCAGTAATATTAATGTCAAGAGTTTAGTAATCAAAAATTCTCCTAACGATCTTCCAGCTGCATATATGAAATTCCTTGCAAAAAGTGTGATAAAGTCTATTACGGACAAACCGGTAAATCTCTTTCACAAAGTCTCAAACAGCATCAATATTCTGAGAACTGGGCAAATATTGAATGCATTATTCGTACATATGAGAGATTTAGACCATCCTATTAACTGGAGTCAAGCAAGAGCCTTAATCCCAATGTTAATGACACAGTTAAAAGGAATATCATTGAATCTTGTTTCATCAAGTCAAATAAATAGAAATGTTCTAAATTTAAGTCTTGGTATATTTAAACTTGATGCTTTCATATGAAAAAAGTTGTAGATAAATATAAGCAAAAAATTAAAAAATATATTCAGTTTTTACATGTTTTGGACTATAAAGAAACTGTAATTTCGGTTAGGGTCAATCTTTTTAGGTTTGTGACCGTCAAGTTGTGATATCCAATAATCCTGGATTATCTCTTTTAATTTTTACCTTTAGACAATTAACCATCTGGTATTCTAGATCTTGTGTTGTATCTGAGACCTTTCTCTCCAATTGTACTTCATTAACTCCTTGACAATGTCTGAGTAAAGACGAAAGCGCTTGGATTTCTGACTATAATTTTCCTGTGGAATTTGCTTTTATATATATATATATATATATATATATATATATATATATATATATATATATATAATATAATATATAATATATATATATACATATATTTATATGTATATACATTGTAACAAAAGTAGAACAATCTTATCAATAGACAGTGAACTCTGGGTATTTGTTATATGAATTAACCTTTACCCAGGTGGCACAGTCTGACAGAACAGCATTACCCTCAGCCATGCCCTACCTAACAGCAACAGCCACTACCAGCACAGTACTTAGCTCAGGGCTCACTCTCTCTCTCAAAAGCTCTTGTTTGTCCTGCATTCATTAGTCAAAACCCAGAAGAAAATGGACTAAATACGACAATGCCTTCAGAAACAAAGACAAGCCACTAATGGACTAGGTATGGCGACTAAGCTCTGTCTAACTCTCTCTCAAGAAGATCAAAAGGTTGTCTCGACAGCATAGTAAATATAAAACTAGATTCTTGCATTAAAACATGGTGACAAACCGGCTAAATATTGCCTACTTTGCTGCTAAGAAATCTACTGTTGGGAAACAGACTCATAAAGGTTATAGCATTCGCAAGATGTCATCAGATGAAGTTATATCTACTTCCCTTCTTAATAACCAAACCAATTGTCTTGTTCTGAAGAAGATAAAATTCTGCCTCCATAAAAGTTTTCAGCTCAAAAAAGAAAGCACACAATGTCCTCGAGGCAATCTCGGGCTCTCTTTTCTCTTACATTGCACAATGGCTGGATGCACTGGGAGAGAGGACTGATTATGAAGAACTCCACCAGTTCCTGATATTAGAGTGCTCCTTGTTGCTACCCACCTGCTCGAGACAAGCCCTTGAACTCTTTAACACTCCTGCAAGGAACACATCAGTGAGTGCCCTTGGAAAAGCCTAAGTCCCTTCTTCCACTGCCAGAGTTAGATACAAAAGAGAAACTGAAAAAGGTCAATCTCTCCATGGTAACTTAGCTCCTACTGATGAGCATCCACATTGTACTTCCCAATGCATAAAGGACAATGACAATGCATAAGGTAACACCATGCTAAGGCAGCTGTACAAATGACCAAAAAGGACACCCCACAACTGACTGTACTTTGCATTCACCATCGTAAGTTTGGGAAAGCAGCCAGGGACTGTAACCCCCATTGTAGCTGGAGATAGACCTACAGGGTTGCCACTGAAAGAAATAATGTTGGGCATTACAACAGTAATGAATGCCTGGTTCCCTGGATTCTCCAGTCCTGGTGGATACAGGTGCCTTCAGATCTATATTGCCTACACCGAAGGACAACTGTCGATGACCACCTGGTTGCACCTAGTGGCTGCACCTAGCGGCTGCCAACGGCATCCCCTTACCATACTATTCACTATGCCTTCGGAACATATACCTTCAACTATTCCACTTTTAAATTCCAGAATTCAAGGTCTACACACATTCCAGAGGCTGATGGACAACATCCCAAAAGACCTCCCGTCCTTTCTACATCTCCTACGTCAATGACACGCAAATACCCTGGAAATCTAGAAGACCATAAATACATAAAACTGTAATATCCCTTTTATGAGACAATGGCATAGTCATCCATCCTGACATATATGCATCATAGGTGCATTGTCTGTCAATTCCTGGGTCATCCCATATTTGAAAATTATGTACTACATCCTCCAGTTTCAAAAGCGTAAGCTGTCAGGCAATACCTGACGAGAACCACCATACATGAACTAAAAGAATTCATGGGAATGATAATACTATCATAGGTTCCTGCCCAATATTGCCAAAACCATGGCACCTCTCTACAACACCCTCAATGGAAACACTGGCATTTCCCAACCCCTGGGTCAGACCCACAATCATATGAGTAACTGAAGCCAGCAATATCAATATGTGCGCCATCATGAAGTAATCAGTCAATGGTAGAACAAAATGACTTGGTTTCTTTAGTCAAAAACTAATGCCAGTGCAGAAAAAAATACAGGACATCCAACAGGGTACTTCTTACCTTACAGATCACAAACCTCACAACCATATTCTGACAAAAAAAAGAAAAAAAAACGAGGTAGAGAGAAAGGGACAACTACTCCACCCATTAACAATGACAACTATTAGCCATCACAGAAATAGGGTGTACAATACTATATATTCCTAAAAAGAAAAACTCCAAAACAGATGCCTTGTCCAGATAGCAATTAATAGGGTTCAGCTTGGAATAAACTATGCTAAAAGAATTTCTATGTCAGTGATTTTGCTCTTGTTCTTCCTGATTGATGTGCAAATCCATAGCTGAGATCAAAGACCTTTTCCTGGAAAGATCTTGCACTAGGAGTGAGAACATCTTATGCTGGTGCCACAGATGATGGTTCAATGATTGGTGTCAAAAGGGAAGTCTTGTACTGTATTCTTTCTTTGTAAGATGGCTTTCCTTGCCCCACTTTTACCTTGTCTTGCCTTATCTTTCCAGGTCTTGCTTTCTTTACCATCCACGGGCTACTACTTTTACAATTGCATTAGTTCTTGAAAGGTCTGACACACACACACACACACACACATTCCCACAACGAGTAAACATTACATAATCTTGGTCAACTTGCCATGGGAACATCTCAACCGGATAGATTATGTAAAAAACAAAACCTACAAACATCATAAAAGAAATGTTTTCAAACAATTCAAAACATATGAGAACTTCACTAACATCTTATGAAACATTTATAATCTCAAAAATTGCATCTTTACAAAGTTAATGTATTTAACTAAGATTTTGGAGTTTCCCGATCTAAAAACTGTAACACAGAAAATGATAAAAAAAGGATACCCACACACAAAAATTCATCACATAATTTATACTCGGGAAATTCCCCTTGCTTGGTCGATATTCTTTTAGTGCCGCATTTGTGTCAAAGTGCAGTAATGTCAGGAATGACTCAATCCCATCC
>NC_087200.1:192931522-192939022 GCF_015104395.2 Macrobrachium nipponense | reverse complement strand
TCAAAATCAATTAACCCTTTTTCGGATCAATTTTGCTTGCGTATGACACCCAACTGAGTCAGTAGTGAGTGTAATTCATCCACAAGTCGAAATGGCGTATGACAACCAACTGAGTCAGTAGTGAGTGTAATTCATCCACAAGTTCTCGATGATCTATGTTGTCAGATCAGAAATACCAATCCAGCATGCAATAGCGTCACTCAATGCTGGGGAAATCTGTACAATACAATGGAAATGGTAAATATCATCTGGAATCAATTAAATTAATCTGACACTAATGGGGAAAACACTTTTATATAATGATCAATAAAATCCGAGTGGATCTCTCTTGTTTATCCTCCCCGGGTGGGGCGGGGTTGGCATGGGATCGGGAAGGTAGCATAGACATGACACATCCACCCTCCTCCGGCAAACCTGTTTGTCTGCCTAGGGTCGGGTATGGGGTAGGTAGGGGATCAGAAGGCCCATCCACGTTTCTCCCACAAACCTGTTGGTCCAACCTGGGTGGGGGCAGGGTAGGTAGGGGATCGAGAAGGTAGAGGAGATATGACATGTTTGTCCGCCCTGGTGGGGTGGGGTAGGTAGGGGATCGGGAAGGTAGAGATGTGACATCTACCTCTATCCCACAAACCTGTTTGTCCGCCCTGGGTGTGGCGGGGGTGGGGTTAGTAGGGAAGACATGAAGTGAAGCGCCAGGTTCCAGCGCAGCGCAAGCCATCAAGCACGTAAGGATGAGTTTACACTAGGCTTCACCGTACGCTGCATACGTAAGAGTCATCACCAACTCCTCCCGAATTCTTGTTAGCCCCACCTACTCATTAGGGTGAGCTAGTGGTGCGGCATGAATCTTGATGAGCAGTCCGGTAGGTGGGCTAACAAGAATTTGGGAGGAGTTGGTGATGAGTCTGTGTGAACAACTGTCTGAATGATTGTCGTTATCGACACACACACTATTCAGGCAGTATGAACGATCTCCGCACCGATTTCAGTCTGAACAAAGATTTTGTCTCGGGAAGACATGGCATCATCTCTAGGAGAGACATGCACGATACCATTATATCGGCAGACAAGCATATATTGAAAGACCTGTGTATGACAGACTTGAGTCGCAAGCCAGCAACCTGGTCTTGACCTATTCCCGCTGAGATTGTTCAGACACGAAACTCCACCCACTTTTGCATTCAGACAAACCCATACACAATGTTTTTGCGAACAATACAGACAATCGTTCATACAATAGTTCAGTGTATGGGGCCCTTTACGCATGCAGCTTATTGTGAAGCCTACTATGAGATTCAGGGCCTCTGTAACACGGTTTTTTGGACTTTGCTCCTTATCAAAGTATCGGATGTAGCTGAAAGTTGACATATGTATATTTTACAACCACACACAAATTTTAGCAGCATTATCAATGACCTAAACCTGATAGTTTTAATTTTTATAGAGTAAACATTATCCAGCCGATGTCATGGCCAATGATTACGAGCCAAGAGTCGAAAAACATTCATTACATAAGCAAGGTAAACAACATTTGACGAAATGTTGCCCCACCCATCCACCACAGAAAATCATTCACCTTATTCCATCGGCTCGGAAAACCCATAGCAGTCAATAATGGCTAGCAGGATTTGGAATTTTCCCTGTTGTTGCAAAACTGCATTTGTCTTACGACTTGCAACTTTTTACAGTCAAGACAAAGCCCGTGGCCATGACAAAGACTTTATGAATGGCGGAACGATACATAGATGTGGGTGGGGTAATCTGTACTTAGCGTAGTAATACTACTGTAGTAATAGCAGTAATATACATGAATTAAACGTTTAGGCCAAACTGCTGGGATCCTTGAGGATCATTTAGCACTTCTTGCAACTACTCGAGAAATGAGTTTTTATAGCCAGAAGTTAAATTTTCTAATCCAACAATGCCCATGATAGCCTTCAGTGTTATCCTGAATTATAACGAGGCCAACGTGGGTGGAGCCTTATGAAGTCATCATTCTGACGATAATTATTGATGAAGGTTCAAAGCCAAAATGCGGTAACAGCTATTTTTTTTTTTCTTTTTAGTAAATAGGTAGATAGCCAATAAATAAAAATTGCTTGACATTGGATATAGCAGTTATCAAATCAAGCTTGTCTACTATGTTTTTGAAAATTACCAACTATTCCCTACATCTTGTCAATCTGATTTTGACCTATAAAGTAGACTGTAATTTCTTAGGAAACTAATTTTGGAGTTAGTCTAATAATCGAAGTGTTTTTGTAGTTATTAACATATTTTATTGGTTTGTTCATTATGACAATTATCAGTGGAGAGGTTTCAGAGTTCATAAAGGTGTACTGCTTTGCTTGTATTTATATTTTTATGTCATTGTTGCCAGAGGTCTAGCCTTCGTTACGTATAGCCAAATCCATCGAGAAAGAGGGAAGAAATGCTGTCATAAGTTACGTAACGAGTGCGTTCGCAACCTTTTCTCTGAGTAAGTGGCCCGTCTTCAAAAATAGTCACTATTACATTATAAGTACCAAATTTATTCAACCTACGTAATGCAGAATACAGTCAAAATTTATGTGTAGATATAATGTGTATTCTGAATAAGCGTTATATTTATGAAATGCATAGATAAAAAGTTATTGCGAAAAAACCGTGTTACAGAGGCCCTGAATCTCATAGTAGTGTATCCTCACCTTAAGGAAATGGATGCCATAGCAAAGTTACTTTAAGGAAGAGTCAAGGGACTGCCGGCCACCGCAAAGTTCGTTGCCGGGGTCCTTGAAAATAGAAATTATGACAAATGCACACGGCCAATGCGCAGAACTTCAGAGCAGAGACGGTGGCAAAACTCATGCCCCTATTCATGCCATGCATTTGTATTTAAGATAAATGAATATCAAGGTGCTCATGCAAATGAAAGAAGGGGAAAACATCGGACCGTCATTACAAGCAACAGTTCCTCGCTGTTCAAATGGGTTGCATGATCGCCCACCGTTTCAACAGTCGCGAGTTCAATTCCCCGCTCTGCCAACATAGAATATGAGGAATTTATTTCTGGTGATTAGAAATTCATTCCTCGATATAATGTGGTTCGGATCCCACAATAAGCTGTAGGTCCCGTTGCTAGGTGACCAGTTGGTTCCTAGCCACGCAAAAAAATCTAATCCTTCGGGCCAGCCCTAGGAGAGCTGTTGATCAGCTTAGCTGTCTGGTTAAAATAAGATATACTTAACTTACGACAAGCGACATTCTAGCCTATCCTCTGGCAAACTAATGGTTAAGGCATACGAAAGGATTTTTACAGAGAATGAGATTACGTAGGTTAACGGATATTATAATAATGCGCGGACAGAGATTTACAAGGTACTAAGATTGTATCTATTACGAGGGCCAAGAGGACACTAACGAATGGATTCTGGTTTCCGAATTGCGTGACTATACTGATCCATGGTCATGGGTTACAAAGGTCTGTGTTATGACTGGTACGGGCTTTACAAAGTAAGTTTCTCTTATACTTCAAGAAGAGAAGATTTGTTATCGCCGAAGAAAATGCGTCCTTAACTCCCACTTCAGCTCTTCGTGTTAGACTGAGCTTATTTTGTTTTTACATTGCAATTTTAGTCGATAATCAATAGTTTACTGACCTGAATATAAAATTCAAGCCAAAGGCTTATGAGGTCATTCAACGCTGAATCGGATATCGACAGTAAAAATGGTTTGAAAGATACAACAGGAGGATAATCTCGCAGTTGCACTCTCAATCACTTGTTAGGAGAGGGGGTGAGAAGTAAGATGGAAGAAAGAGAATATGAAAGGAGCTACAGTAAAAGGAACGAAAATGGTTGCAGCTAGGGGCCGAAGGGACGCTGCAAAGAACTTATGTAAATCTATAGTTTTTACGAGCTACCCTAAGCACTTTTTATCAGCTCTAGTGAACGGATCTTGGTACTGAATAATTTTGGTCACCAACCCAAAATGATTAATAGTGATATTTCTTAAAATAATTTATATACTGTAATTGCCGAAAATAGCACAAATGGCACAAACTGTCTACTTATTAACTAACTGGACAATATCACTGGCATTACTGATGTAGTCTTTGTAAAAGTAAACGTAAAAACTATATTATTATTATTATTATTATTAAAAGCCAAGCAACAAGTAACTGATATTGGGTTGAAAATAATTCAAAACGTTGGCACTAAGAGTATAGAAACTGAAAAAAAATACTACACTGTATTATAAAGAATCGCAGTACAATGGGTAAATATTTAAAGTCTAACAATGCAGGCAGCTTACCTCAAAACGCGAATGTGGAGGAGTCAGGTAATCTTTCTACTTCCTAGCAGATAGTTAATTTAATCCCAGTGATGAGTAACGAAACATCAAGGTAAAACAAAATATCTACCCGATGTTAGATAGTAATTTGTTTCGGTATTCCTCTCTGCTCTCTGTAATATTCCAGTCCATCTGAAGGCACTGGAAGTCATTCACTCGTTTGCAACTGCCTTCCTCTTATCACCTCGAACTGAGGTGACCTTTCCTGCTTTTTCCACTCGCCCAAAAAAACTTTGCACAAAATGACACTAATTTTCAGTGGATGTAGAAGCGAACACTTGTTTCTGGCGGCAATGTTTCGTTCGGTTTCTCCAAAAATGCCATTTTCTGTTTACACTTCCATCTCGTCACTGTCGGGGACAGAATCTTCCCAAGTTACTGGTGTTCTTGATGATGATGATGATGATGATGATGATGAGAGAGAGAGAGAGAGAGAGAGAGAGAGAGAGAGAGAGAGAGAGAGAGAGAGAGAGAGCGGAAACTTACAGTCAAATTACTAAGAGAAACAAGGTAATCACTTGTATGTCTCAGCGGCCGAGGAGTCTGAACAGATGAACATCCACATCGCTTGCACGAGTACTGATGCCACGGGTAAAAAGGGGATTAGATCGGGTAAATCCTCACGCTTTTCCACAGAAATAGTCACAGCGCCGAGGTGAGAAGTGAACGACGGAAGAGCGAACTACTACAGGCACTACCAGCGAGGGAGACGGCGGGCACAACTGGGAAGTAGTTGTAGTAGTAGCTGGCACCGTCGAAGCATCACGGTAACTACAGACCTGCGGAGCGGAGGTCTGCATACCATAGATGTTTGTTAGCCGTCATTCTCTCTCTCTCTCTCTCTCTCTCTCTCTCTCTCTCTCTCTCTCTCTCTCTACGTCTGAGGCGCGCTCAAATGAAAGGTAGTATCATCTCCCTTCAGAAAGAATTGCGTCAGGGACGTTGGATGTCAGATAAGACTTGGGATACAGTCAAGTCTAGAGAGTGGAGTTAAGCCAGAAAAGAAAACGGAGAATATCTGGAAGAAAAACAGGTGGACGGTTGCTGGCTAAATCTTGGATGTTACGATAGACAAAAAAAAAAAAAAAAAAAAAAAAAAAAAAAAAAAAAAAAAAAAAAAAAAAAAAAAAGAGGGGGAGGTGGGAAATACCTGTCAAGAGAAGGGAGTGGTCAACAAGAAAGTCAGGAGAAGAAGAAGAAGAAAGACAACGCTTGACAGAATATTTTGATGAAGTCGTGAATAAGAGATATGAAAGAATAATTTGATTATTGTATCATAAGCTGAAGACAAAGGAAATGGACTGATGATTTAAGCTGAAAATTAAATGACATCGTGTGTACGTACTAACTAGGCTGTTCTGCAGAATGGGAAGTAAGAAAATAGTCTGATAACTGGAAAAGCATAGTTAAGATACCAAAGAAAAGTTACCTAATTGTGATAACTCGAAGGTATTGCGCCTACACTGGCTCTAGTGAAAACAACAGGTTGGAGAAAGAAGTTGATATAATGCCTAAATCTGGACAAGGTGGTTGAGAAGAGACAGGAGTTGTCTAGATCGAAGACAGTGAGCAGCAGTGCATAGATTTAAGAGTCCCCTAATGGTGATTTTTGTTGAATACAAGAGAGCAGTTCACAACAGGTTGGAGAAAGAAGTTGATATAATGCCTAAATCTGGACAAGGTGGTTGAGAAGAGACAGGAGTTGTCTAGATCGAAGACAGTGAGCAGCAGTGCATAGATTTAAGAGTCCCCTAATGGTGATTTTTGTTGAATACAAGAGAGCAGTTCACAATGGCCACAGACCAATGCTATGGAAGGTCTTGCGCCACTATGGCATAGCCGTTTAATAAGTTGATGGTACCTCGTCATGCGCTTTTGCAATGAATAGTGGGTTGCCACAGGGTAATGTTATGGCATCCTTGTCTTGGATTTTATAATAAAACAAAAGTGGCTAGAGATGGAAAAGGAGTTTAGAGTAACATTTGTAAACTTGACACTTAGAAAATGCTGATGACGCTGTTTTAATCAGCAAAACATCACAAGATTTGCAAAACTTCCACAGCAGAATACATCATACGATCTCTAAAGAGGAAGGATTCGTGATAAATCTAGTTGAAATAGAAATAACGAGGGCAAAGTATGCACAAAGGTATTAATTATACTAGACAAAGAAAGAATGAATGAAGTGGAACCTTACAAATATTATTGAACAGTTGTACAATACAGGTTCTCTCGAGTTGATATTTGGTGAAAGATTGATTGGATTTTGGTGAAAGATTGAAAGGGTAAAAAAATAATGGGCAGCCTGAAAAGGATTTGGAAATGAAATAGACTGAAACTAAGAAAATAAGATTATCATTAAGTCTAATATGCTCTAGATTGCTAAACGAGACTGAATCAAGACAATGAAACTACTATTGTACAAAGATTTTGTTGATGTGAGCATAAAACAGTAAGTTCTGCCTTTGAACCAAGTTTGATTGGATGCCATTCGTCGTTGCAGGTAGAGTTGCTATAGCAAGGCAAGAATGGTAGATAAAGAGTTAAGAGACATACCAAGTTCTTCCCTCCATCACTAGGCATAGTAATGAACAGATAAGAGTGATAAGGACACTGGATGAGAAACAGACGGAGAATCTCCCTTAAGGAACATTTA
The DNA here is from genome assembly GCF_015104395.2 of Macrobrachium nipponense. Lineage (NCBI taxonomy): Eukaryota > Metazoa > Arthropoda > Malacostraca > Decapoda > Palaemonidae > Macrobrachium > Macrobrachium nipponense. Next base: position 192,932,034 of record NC_087200.1, on the reverse strand, counting down.
ACTTACAGTTTGCTTAATTTCTTTCTTTGGTTTGTTAGAGACAATATCCATCCATAAAGCCGATCCTGAGGTATATAAAAAAAACACTTTCACAAATGAATTGTAAAATGATTTTTAGGGAATTTTTTGTATAGATACTTTTCTCTGGGTATCCAAAATACAGGAAGTCACCTATCCATACATAAATACACACATACCAAGTTCTTCATCCCAATAGAATTGCTATGGCGAGGTAAATATGACAGACAGACAGACAAAAGGACCGCCTCACTTCATGCACATTTACCTGGAAATAATGATCTACCTTTGTGTCAAGTTTGACTGGAATCCCTTCATCCAAATAAGAGTTATGACGGCTATATAAGGATGACTGAAGGACACCCTTACATAAAGAAATGGACCATCTCCCTCCATGCATATCAATAAAAAATGGTAAGCCATTCTTCGAAGCCTGACGGGAATTCCTTCATCACGAAGGAGCTGTTGCCACGACAAGGTTTGCGATACACCAA
>NC_087200.1:192911522-192926522 GCF_015104395.2 Macrobrachium nipponense | reverse complement strand
CCACCCCTCACACCCTCTCTCTCTCTCTCTCTCTCTCTCTCTCTCTCTCTCTCTCTCGTAATAGTACTCTGCTCATCAGGTGGTAACTCCTTGACATGTCACGATACATATCTTGAAAGACATAAACAGGAATGTAAGAGTCGATTTGCAGTAACTGGGGACCACCGTGCTAAAATAACGTTCTATCTTTTGGTTTCAAAGCGACATTTCAGATGGCCAGAGATATCTACTCTTACGGAGAATTATTGCCTCTTCCTCTCTCTCTCAGTCAAAATAAACACACCGAGAGAGAGACGAACGAAAACCACACATCGCTTAGCCTCTATTTTATCACCCTTCAGGGCTACAAGAAAAATAAAAATAACACTTTATAACGTGCAGTCTTAGAACGAAAAATAAAATGACAAGAAGTAACCATAAAAATAAATAAATGAATATATTTGCCCTACTTCTTGAAGGTGTGCATCGATTCACGTAGGCGAGTCATCTTTCGTACAGGGAGCAGGAATTCGAACCCACAGCACTCCAACATCATGAACCATTCGAAACAATGCAAAACGTATATTGAGAACAGAGATTTTAAGCATAATCGGTCATACTGCTCATCCTCAAGATTTAACCATCCTGGAGTCATTATCTATACAAGTGATGGTTCTTCTGACCAACCTAGCACTGCCAGGGAAAACTCTGAATGACAACCAATAAACTCTCTCTCTCCTCCCAAACTCCCTCTTACGTTTGTTCTCTCCCTCTTCTCTCTCTCCTCCCAAACTCCCTCTTACGTTCGTTCTCTCTCTCTCTCTCTCTCTCTCTCTCTCTCTCTCTTCCCCTTTCCAGTTAAGATAGTTGCTTCAATTACATTGCCCAGCATTTTTGACATCCCTATTGGAGCTGAACTTGGACTTCAAGGGCATCGGGAGTGTCTCTGTTCATCCCAGCAATCTAAAAAATTATCAATTAGACACTTAATATCTGTCGTTTTCTGTTATTTTTACATGTGACCCCTTACCGCCCCTTTTAACCTACCATCCTTATTGGGGCTGAACTTGGACTTGAAGGGCATCGGGAGTGTCACTAATAATCTAAGCGACCTCAAAAAACTATGGATTAGACACTAATATCTGTCGTTTTCAGTTACTTTTCTTTTCACCCCTTTCCCACCCCCCGCCCCACAACGCTCCCTTTGGTGCCAGTGATGTCTTTACTCCAAAGTGTTTTTTCTGCGAAGCTAAGTTATATGTATGCCAAGTTTGGTTGAAATTGCTCAAAGTGTGTAAAAGTGTATGTGGCATACATACATACATACGTTCTACCTACCTACCTACATACATACATAGTACATACATACATTTATTGATCTATATATATAATATATCTATATATATACAATATATGTTTATTCATATGTGTATATATGTATATATGTGCATTTATGTATGTGTATTCGATAATAACAATCCTTCTGTATAAATAGTAAGCTTAATCTGGTCATAATTTCGGGAACTGTCATTACTAATAGGCTGATCAAAGACTGACCTCAACATGAAATCTTTTATTATACTTCATCTATACAACTGACAAGTCTACAAATGTACATGGGTTTTCCTATGTATTGTAAATAAGTGTTTCAGATTCCGTATCTGACCTTGACAACTAAACGGTTAATCTATTTTTAGCAATGGTTCATTATTGGTGGTAATTAAGCGTAATACGTATACTTATTTGAAATAATGAATGCAGACAATAGCACATTGTATATGCATACTAGCCATTCGTACATTCCATCCTGCGTTGTGTAGAGGCATGCCGTATTTTATGCATAGTACTTCTCAAAATATTTAATTTAAATAGGCTTAGCTACAGAATACTATTTAAGTAAATAGACTTAGCAACAGAATACTATTTAAGTAAATAGACTTAGCGACAGAATACTATTTAAGTAAATAGACTTAGCGATTGAACATTATTTAAGTAAATAGACTTAGCAACAGAATACTATATAAGTAAATAGACTTAGCTACAGGATACTATTTAAGTAAATAGACCTAGCTAAAGAACACTATTTACGTAAATAGACTTAGCGACAGAATATTATTTAAGTAAATAGACTTAGCTACTGGATACTATTTAAGCAAATATACCTAGCTAAAGAACACTATCTAAGTAGATAAACTTAGCGACATAATACTTTTTAAGTAAATAGACTTAGCTACAGGATACTATTTAAGTAAATAGACCTAGCTAAAGAATACTATTTAAGTAAATAGACTTAGCTACAGAATACTATTTAAGTAAATAGACTTAGCGACAGAATATTATTTAAGTAAATAGACTTAGCTACAGGATACTATTTAAGTAAATAGACCTAGCTAAAGAATACTATTTAAGTAAATAGACTTAGCTATAGAATACTATTTAAGTAAATAGACTTAGCTACAGAATACTATTTAAGTAAATAGACCTAGCAAAAGAACACTATTAAGTAAATAGACTTAGCGACAGAATACTATTGAAGAACATGAATTTGCAAACAGCTTTGATACATTTATGCCTAACCTGAGAGGAATACGAGAATTTCTTTTCCTGGTAAAACGTAAAAAATCCTTCGTCATTTTAAAAAAACTTCTGCGACTGCTTTTATGCATAAATATAACATCTTTACATACAAAACACCCAACGCAGGAAGGCTCCCAGTGTCCGAAATTAAAACCTAAAAAATTCCGACATTTCTACAGCGCGACGAAAGACGCCGAACTTAGAAAATGCCAAACAATGAATTCCTCCACAGGCCCCGTCCAGCCCTCATTCGCTTTAAAGCTATCACGAAAATAGCTAACCTCCATGACGTAAGGTCTTTTTCAAGCCAAAGTCAGGAGCCAACAACATAATCGGACAAGGAGGAAGACACGCGAAAAAAAGGACGATCCCAAACACGAACTCGGACACCACCATCTCACATTGGAGGGAAAATCCGAGGCTGTTTTTATTTCACTCTTACTCGGGGGTCTTTTCTCGATATCGGACTTTCGTGCATTCCAAAAGGGGGGTATCTTACTACATCTCTACCCTTGATCACCATACACACAGACATAGCAAAAATATGGGTGAAATGTACTTCGATCGACGCGTGTCAGTCATGGGACATAAGATGCATCTCGTCACTCTCCCGACTTTTCTTTGAATGGGAAACCAGCCATTGATATCTTCCATATATCCTCATTATTTCAACTCGCCGAGTGGGTTATCGGCGATTTATGACTGTTCCTGTAAATTAAGTAGTAATCTAGAGAGAGGGAATGAGTCTTGGTAGCTCTATGCCATGAGTCAAACCAGCATCATTAATTGTGGTGTAAACACCAATTTCAGCTGAAGGCCATAGTATTTATTGTAACTTCATGACTATCATAATATATATTATATACATGAAATACATATCTTTACTAGTGAACATTACCATATTGAGAACATCACACTCAATTAACTGTCATACAAAATATACTGTCACCAAGGCAATGGGAAAAATTGCTTAAAAATACATGCAAACAATTCACTGTTCAAGAAAGAGAGTTAGACTTGTTGACAGAGTTCTCTGCTCAAATAACGACAAACTTCCCGCGCCTACCGAGAACAACCAGATTGACAGAGTGATAGGTTTAGGGTTAAAAAGAGTAAATAGAATTCTGTATGCTGGAAGTGAATGCCAAGAAGGACTGACCATATAGATTAAATCCGAGTTCTTTAACTTGCAATAGTGAAAGCAGAATTGCAATGTCTGTCGTACTCCAAGACGCCATGGTGGAATCTTTAAATTGACAGTCACTGCAAACCTGTCCAATGATTGGTAACTACTATTTGCCGTGGGGCCATGACTCTGTTAATGAACTATTCAAATTTCAAGGATTAAACACACAATTATGAAAGCACGGTCAGCTTCCCACGGCACCCAAAGTGATCGTTGAGCCATTTGACTTAATTTCCAAGAAAAATTTCCTGTATGCGTGACACATTTCAATCAAAAAGGTAATTTTCGTGATGTATAACTATCCAGACATGATAATCACTGATTATTAGATCTATTAATATAATACATATTTTAAAATCTCAAAACATTAAATTAATGTGTTCGAGAATCATCAAAGTAAGGCAAAACTCCTTCATTTAATTTTGCGAAAAAGTTTTTCCAGCAATTACTGTACAAGTCACACTTGAAAATGATAGGGACCATGGGAGTTTCTCTCTCTAAAGAAACATAAATATACATTTTAAATCAGTTCACCAGTATTCAGTATTTCGTTAAAACTATCAGCATCTCGGCAGAGGTGAATGCACCAGCCAGCAGCGATGTTGTGATGGCTGGGGCGAGATTCGTGGACTCGTGCCAGCTAAGGGACGACCGAGTAAGTTAAATGTGGCGTGCATATCCCGTAGACTACTCGCATTCTCATGTCAGATTTTCCGACACTAAAGCAGGGGTTTTTTTCTTCTTAACCATTTGATGACTCCAGACTCCAAATGACCTGCCCAATATGGTTCCATACTCCCTTTGCTTAAGTCCACTTATGTCCTATTTGTTGACAATATAACTCAATATACTTAGTTTAATGCATACTTTAGATAGAATAGCTAGGAATCAAACATTCATGAAAAGCAAAAGCATTTATAGTTTTATATAATTATTTACAGAATGTACCAATGTATACATTGGCGCATTACAAACGAATATACAAAAATACCCAGAAATCAAGTTCCATACTCCCAGTACGTGGTTATCATTCCCCCAAGGGGTATGGATACCCCCTGTTAAGAACCCCTGCACTAAAGGAATCTGAATAATTACATTGATGGCACAAATGTATGAAAAATGTAAATGACAAAGGGTACAAATTTTTAAAAATATAGCTGTCAAATACCTCAGTACACACTGGCATATCACCACTAAATATTGCTGTTCAAAAGATGGAACCCTATTAAGATTGAACAAGCCCACCAAAGGGACAAGCTACCAAAAGCATATGGTGTTTATTAGGAAGAAGTAACAGATTGTCAAGGGAAATACAAAAAGAATGGATCCCACTTATTAAAAACTATGAAAAAAATTTGAATTAATATATTTATTACTCAGGCATTTCCATTTCCCTCTTCTTTAAAAGAAAATAAATAGATATGTAAAAGCAGCAATTTTTAAAAATCCCGGTAAAATCCTTCACAAGGGCTGTGTCATCCATTCGGAAATTTTATTTGATGATAAAATTCACATCGATTCCAAAAAACAGGAAGAGATGATGCAGGTACGTGTTTCTCTACACACATAGAATGTCATTACAGGTAATCATAAAAAAAAACATTCCACAGTACAAACAACATTTACCTGTCAATTGTACATTTTTTCATGTGCATACATAAAACTTCAAATATTTTCAAATACCGGACGACAGCAGCAAATATTTACAAGACCCATTTTCAAAATATGAATAATGAAAGCGTAAATCTTAAAAGGTATTTGAAAGTTCAACAAACAGGCAAGACAAAAGGCTCGAGTATACCAGGAGACAAGCCATTGGTGTGAGATACATTGACACGAACCGAGTTTAACCTACCCCATTCAAGAGGCTCTGTCTCCCTTAATATAGTTCCGCATAACCAGAATCGCGCCGGGCTGAGGGAGATGCATCTCTCGTCGCGAGTTTTACTTGCTGATGGCTGCTCAGGATAAGCGTTCTAGTGTTATCTCTACGTAACTTATATAATGTCATTGCTTCACTTTCTTGTCTGTCTGTCTTCCTACCTACATATCTATCCATCCATCATCATCATCATCATTATTCCTGTGAAGACATTAAATTGAAATCATAATTGTTACACAGTAATATTTTCCAAGTCAGTAGATTTTCCTTGTGAACAATTCACCTATCTTTTGTCCTGTCTTTCTGTCTGTTTCAAGATGTCTTAGGTATATTCCATTCATCCCTTACAATATAGCTACAATAAAGCGCATGCCTAATTAACCGAGTCTGGGCATATCGTTGAAAATGGGCGAGGGCTGAATGACGGAGACTGTCAAACCATCGTGGGTTTAATTTGATTTACATAGATTTTTGGCATTATGCCAAGCACTGGGGCAACTGAGGCCATTCAGCGCTGAAATGGAAATTGATATTAAAAGGTCTGGTAGGTGTGACAGGAGGAAAAACTCAAAGCAGTTGCACTATGAAACAATTGTTAGGAGAAGGTGGAGAGAAAGATGGTAGAAAGAGAATATAAACGGAGATACAGTAAGAACCTTAAGTGACGCTTATATCGCACCGAATGAGGTGCACTGACGGCACTAACCCCCTACAGGGCAAATCATCATGGGTAGTCATCCTCGGAGGTGGGACTGACCCCGATAATGAATTCCCACCCGGAATTTCCATCGGAATCCTTTCCTTCTACAGTTAAACTATTTTCATTTTCAATCATAGTATTGCATGTAAAATCGTGCTGTTCACTAACAGTCACTTACTATCTTATTATATGTCCGTCCGTCTGTCATTCAATCACGGCCAAACGGCAGGTCCGATGGGCATGGGAACACTTGGCAAATTGGAGGGTTAATAGTGGGGGACCCCTAAGGGTTATAGTCGGAGGGGAACCCCTACGATGGTGGTTTATAATGGGTTCTACCCCAATGCAAACAAAAGGCACCAAAGGCGCCGGAAGGGGAGGGGCGCCTTCCCCGAAACGGGGCTGGTTCAGCCCGTAGACTTAATAACGCTAAGAATTTAACATACCTACTTTCAGTATATGTGGTAAATAATACGGCTTTCGATTTTCAGTTTACATACTAAATATGACTTACTATCGCATACCGCTGGGGTAAGACATCAATGGCATCAAAGGGGGTTGGGGTTTGGCAAGGGTGTGACAGAGAGAGAGAGAGAGAGAGAGAGAGAGAGAGAATTTATCAGTTGCCATTTAGTGTTACCCCGGGCAGCTCTGGATTGGTCAGGTAGTTATACTAATGCTAGTTAACCCTCACGGTCACAGTAGTAGTCACTTGTAGTAGATGGCGTACTGCCTGCTGTTAGCATCACACTTGATTGTCTTAGTCAAATCATTAGCTGCAGTGTATAGTCTCATTGTGCATCACCATATTCATATTTACTCTCACAGTCAAAGTATATACAAAGTGTACAGCCGTTCTTTCCTATCATGGACATGTCTAAAATATTACCGATACCGTCTACTATCACAGTCATAGTATTATTTACCCTTTTATCAAAGTAAGGTTAAGTTATGGGCACGTGCCAAATTTTGTCGAGATCTGTCAAGCGGTTCAGATTTCTATAGCGTACAAACCTAGAGACGTACATACATACAAACTGTTATATAGATACAATGAGTATAAACAATTGAGGTATATCATAATATATATTACATAAAAAAGGATAATATATATATATATATATATATATATATATATATATTATATATATATATATATATATATATGCACATGTATCCCAGGGAGAGGATATACAGGGGTAAATCCTAATTTATTCAAAGGACGGGTACTTGAGTTATAATATACTATATATACATATATATATATTATAAAATATATATAGATATATATAAAATAAAAATATATATATAAATATATATATTATATATATATATATATATATATATAGTGTGTGTGTGTGTGTGTACCTAGGAATATATGTCTGTATGTTTGTCTAACAAGAGCCTGTTCATATTTCAAAACCATAACATTTTTTCGAAACCATAACGTGTTAATAACCTAGTAAGTGCCGCTTTTCCGAAACTTGGAAAAATAGCTTTTTTTTTTTATTTTTGGAGGGACCATTATCCTCTGCAAAGATAGACGACTTCTGAAAGACAGGGAAAAGAGAATAATGTATCTAAGTAGAATGTTTGCCCTGGATGAACTACGGCTTTTACTAAATGAGTTGGTGGGTATTGCAAATGAGATTTACATCTGGGTGTGAGGATTTCTATACCTCCAAAAACTTAAAACTGCGATAGAGCAGTATGAATATAGACGAGATAGCAGTCCACGGAAGAAGAGATGGAAAAAGGAGCAAAACGTTTATTGCATACAGAAGTGGATAGTTATCAATTTCGCTGCAAAAATACCGCATTTTCTGTCATGAGTGATGCAGGAAATAATAAGCATCATTGGGTGGCTCTGAGACTGTGCTAATTTTGTTACGGTATTTTAACTACTCTTACATACTCAGGCTTATTAGTGCACATAATTTTTGATGAACGCATAAATAATGGTTTAATACTCAAAATGATACAAATTTCGGGGTCTGTAGTTCCGTGGCACTCGAGTCAGTAACAATCAGAAGCGATGTTCAGCTCCCAAAGGCCCAGTTGTTTCGTCATTCTTTGCTACGCTTCATTACAGTTCCTTTCGAAGCCTTTAAAGTTCGAAACCTTTAGAGTTCGAAACTTTTAAAATTCGAAACTTTCACAGTTCGAAACCTTCAAAGTTTGAAACCTTTAAAGTTTGAAAGCTTCAAGTTCAAAACCTCTAAAGTTTGAAACCTTTAAAGTTTGAAAGCTTCAAGTTCAAAACCTCTAAAGTTGGAAACCTTTAAAATTCGAAACCTTTAAAGTTTGAAACCTTTAAAGTTCGAAACCTTTAAAGTTTGAAACCTTTAAAATTCGAAACCTTTAAAGTTGGAAACCTTTAAAATTCGAAGACTTTATAATTCGAAACCTTTAAAGTTTGAAACCTTTAAAATTCGAAACCTTTAAAGTTTGAAACCTTTAAAGTTCGAAACCTTTAAAGTTTGAAACCTTTAAAGTTCGAAACCTTTAAAGTTTGAAACCTTTAAAGTTCGAAACCTTTAAAGTTTGAAACCTTTAAAATTCGAAACCTTTAAAGTTTGAAACCTTTAAAGTTCGAAACCTTTAAAGTTTGAAACCTTTAAAATTCGAAACCTTTAAAGTTTGAAACCTTTAAATTCGAAACCCCCAAACTTTAAAGTTTGAAACCTTTAAAATTCGAAACCTTTAGAGTTCGAAACCTTTAAAATTCGAAACCTTTAAAGTTTGAAACCTTTAAAATTCGAAACCTTTAAAGTTCGAAACCTTTAAAATTCGAAACCTTTAAAGTTTGAAATCTTTAAAATTCGAAACCTTTAAAGTTTGAAAGCTTCAAGTTCAAAACCTCTAAAGTTGGAAACCTTTAAAATTCGAAACCTTTAAAGTTTGAAACCTTTAAAGTTCGAAACCTTTAAAGTTTGAAACCTTTAAAGTTCGAAACCTTTAAAGTTTGAAACCTTTAAAATTCGAAACCTTTAAAGTTTGAAACCTTTAAAGTTCGAAACCTTTAAAGTTTGAAACCTTTAAAATTCGAAACCTTTAAAGTTTGAAACCTTTAAAGTTCGAAACCTTTAAAGTTTGAAACCTTTAAAATTCGAAACCTTTAAAGTTCGAAACCTTTAAAATTCGAAACCTTTAAAGTTTATTTGAAACCTTTAAAATTCGAAACCTTTAAAGTTCGAAAACCTTTAAAATTCGAACCTTTAAAGTTTGAAACCTTTAAAAGTTCGAAACCTTAGAGTTCGAAACCTTTAAAATTCGAAACCTTTAAAGTTTGAAACCTTTACAGTTCGAAACCTTTAAAATTCGAAACCTTTAAAGTTTGAAACCTTTAAAGTTCAAAACCTTTAAAGTTTGAAACCTTTAAAATTCGAAACCTTTAAAGTTGGAAACCTTTAAAATTCGAAGACTTTATAATTCGAAACCTTTAAAGTTTGAAACCTTTAAAATTCGAAACCTTTAAAGTTCGAAACCTTTAAAGTTTGAAACCTTCCTTTAAAGTTTGAAACCTTTAAAGTTCGAAACCTTTAGAGTTCGAAACCTTTAAAATTCGAAACCTTTAAAGTTTGAAACCTTTAAAGTTCGAAACCTTTAAAATTCGAAACCTTTAAAGTTTGAAACCTTTAAAGTTCGAAACCTTTAGAGTTCGAAACCTTTAAAGTTTAAAAACCATCAAAGTTCGAAACCTTTAAAGTTGGATACCTATAAAATTCGAAACCTTTAAAGTTCGAAACCTTTAAAATTCGAAACTTTCAAAGTTCGAAATCTTTAAAGTTTGAAAGTTTAAAAGTTCGAAACCTTTAAAGTTGGATACCTTTAAAATTCGAAACCATCAAAGTTCAAAACTTTTAAAGTTTGAAAGATTCAAAGTTCGAAACCTTTAAAGTTGGATACCTTTAAAATTCGTAACCTTTAAAATTCGAAACCTCTATAGTTCGAAACCTTCAAAGTTCGAAAACCTACAAAGTTTCAAAGCTTCAAGTTGGAAACCTTTAAAGTTGGAAATCTTTAAAATTCGAAACATTTAAAATTCGAATCCTTTACAGTTCGAAACTCTAAAATTCGGAGCCTTTAAAATGTTAAACCTTCCAAATTAAAAACCTTTAATAAGCCATATCAGAATTTCGAGCCTATACTTGGAGAAGCCTCGAAATTATATAGTACTATATATATATATATATATATATATCTATATATATATATAGATATATATATATATATTATATATATATATATATATATATATATATATATAATATATATATATTTCCTCTCGAAATATTGGCAGAGTTCAAAATTAAAACACATCTCCTTTTATCACATAAAAAGACATACCCAGATTTTAAGATCAAAATATGAAAAGTAGGCCAGATAGAGGTCATAACAGTGACAGAAGAGACTAACAATACCCTGTTTTTTTCCATCTGTCCATCCGCCTGTGGTGTTTGCGCATGGTAACACTGCGTCTCGGCCTTTAAATAATATCCTATTTCGAATATTAACGGTGTAATTCGCATACAGTAAATTATTAAAACACTTTTCTGTTGCAAATGTACACCAATAAATCCTTTTATTTAACTAAAACTTACACATAGCGCAACTATTTAAAGCCCGGGACGCAGTGTTACCATGCGCGACCACCACAGGCGGATGGACAGATGGAAAAAAAAACAGAGTATAACCCAGAATCAGAGGCTCCCACAAGTCATAGATATAGATTTCCAAGAAGAGCTGCTGCCTCGGGTTCTGTGTGTGTGACTCACGGCGTAAAAACATGAGAGTTCGTTCGTACGTGTATGACACTCGCCCGAAAGTGGGCGGTGGCAGAGGAGAAGCTGTCCAACAGGCTGGCTTTCAGGACGATTGTTTCTTTTTATTTTTATTTTTTGTTTTGTTTTGCTTTGTTTTCGAACGGTCTTCAACAACGGGAGAGCTATTTAGAGCTACACATATGTTCTGGGAGTGAGGTTGAGGGAAAAGAAGTCTAACCTATTCAAACTTACTTTATTCAATATATATCTATACTTTATTCAATATATATATACTATATATATATATATATATATATATATAATATATATACTTTATTCAATATATATATATATAATATATATATATATATATATATAATATATACTTTATATATATATATTATATATATATATATTAATATATATATATATATATATGATGTATGTGTATATATATAACATTATATACAACTCGCTCTACTCGGAATTAACATATTTCCTTATGATAAAAAGAAAGGCAATTGCTACCAACTAAAAAAAAATATCCCTACAGTTAACATATTTGAAAATATATTAATTTCCCAGGTTGAATGTGTATATATATATATATATATATATATATATATATATATATATATATATATATATATGTATATATATATATGTATATATATATATAATATAAATGTATTATATATATATATATATGTATATGCTTCCGTGTTTTTTTCAAAATGTACATGTTTTTTTTCTTGGTTGGAAAAATCACCCTTTGTTTACTGCGGTATAATCCTTCAAAGGTGTGGCGTTACCCTCAGGCAGCTCCCTTTCCTTTCTTAGTAAAGTGAAAATCCCCGCCCTTATTGCTTTGCTAATATTGTCTATTTTAAAGCTTTTCTTTTTGACTATATTGTTCTCTGTTAAAATCAGTTTGCCTCAGTAAAGGGTCCGAACAGGACCGAAGTACTTGGCTATCTCGCTTTTTCTTTTTCATTTTTTCCGTCGTGGCAAAAAAACCTTTATTTTTTTATATGTGTATATGGTGTATGTATACATACATGTGTGTGTATCATAGATCAACTAATAATTTAGAGGAGAAAACACGTGATCTGCGAGTAGGCTATAAACTATGCGAAGAAGAAGAGAGGCAGAGAGATGAAGAAACAATATCAAAATCCGTCAGCGACCAGACAGCCAACCCGTTTATTACCAGAATGACTGATCAGTTCGGTTTGCAACTCAGCAGGCTTCAGAAGTCACGGTGCCATTAGAGGCCCTGAGTCAACTCGCAGAGTCAAAGAATGTCGCGCGCTACTTCTTCAAGTCACATGACTCCAGCCTCCTCCTCCGCCGCCGCCGCCGCCAGTCTGAATGAATGCCAGGAGGAAACAAGGGAGCGTTTTGTCCGTCACGCCCACGAAGGCGTTGCGGAAATGCAAAAGGGCAACCTTGACATATATCTCTTTCAATTTGCCCACGACATTCCGCGAGGTAAATCCTTTGAGATGTAATGTACTAGTACCCGGGTAATCCTTTGGAAGACGAAGAAAATGTCTAAAGATTCTAGTGAATTTATTTTACAGGCCTGTACGGGGGACGGGGGTCGGGGTCGGGGGTCGGGGGTCGGGGGTCGGGGGTCGGGGGCGGGGCGGGGCAAAATTTCTGGAAGTCCATATTTTCTGTGACTATCCTTGTCATTGAACTGTAGGTACTTACAAAGTAATTAATAATCATAGTTTTTTGTTAAGTCAAAGCATATAAGATAACAACAAATAAAGTTTAAGTCAAAGTATATAAGATAACAACAAATAAAGTAATATGCATGTTATTGTTAACATAATAAATGAATCAGTCAATAAGACTTGAAGAAATATTTTTGAATTTCAGTGCAAACTTTCAACATAAGAAAAATTCTGTTAGCCACAAAAAGTCAGTACTTCGAATAACACCTGATCGGGTATAAGGACAAAGACCGCATACCCAGTTTTTCTTCTTAATATAACTAAAATAACATTTTCAAGTATTTCATCTTGTATATACCTATATACGCAATGACGTTTATAGAAGAAAAGGTCCAGTTTTTGGAAAAAAGACCCCCGTAATAAAAAAAATTCTGAGTATGGGTCTGTTTCATTACTTCTCTAAAAATGATCAATAATCTCTTGTTTATGAATAAATGGTTCCATCGAGCTCCATTACTCATGATGTGCCTTCAATTTGGTCGCGTCACCCTCAACCATCACACCGCGCGCACCTTGATTAGACCCTATGATTAAATATCAAAAGCCCACGTAGGTTAACCAATCTATTCTAGATAAAAAAAAACTATATCTTAGTTCAACCAGACCACTGAGCTGATTAACAGCTCATCTAGGGCTACAGGCCCGAAGGATTAGATATTTTCACGTCGCTAGGAACCAATTGATCACCTAGCAACGGGACCTACTACAGCTTATTGTGGAATCAGAACCACAATCTATCGAGAAATGAATTTCTATTACCAGAAATAAATTCCTCCGATTCCGCGCTGGCCGAGCCGAGAATCGAACTGACCACCGGATTGGTAGTCGAGCGCGAAAACCATTCATCCAACGAGGAACCCTTCCAGATTCAAAGACAAGATAAATCAGGTGAGATAAAGAGGGGCCAAGATAGATTTATATTTCTCTTCTATTCGCCTACTGAATGCAAGACTGCTCTTTTTCCTTTGTATTGTTTGTATGGTGTTTTGACGTTGCATGGAACGCAGTGGTTATTCAGCAACGGGACCAACGGCTTTACGTGACTTCCGAACCACTTCGAGAGTGAACTTCTATCACCAGAAATACTAAGCATCTCTCACCCCTCAATGGAATGCCCGAGAATCGAACTTGCGGCCACAGAGGTGGCAGGCAAAGACCATACCTACCACGCCACTGAGGCGCTCTCCAGCTCTGTAGCCTTCCACAAGGCACTGCAACTGCACCGTAGCAAGGGAGGCCTACAGGTTTATAGACATTGCGAAAACAATCCAGAGGTAGCAGCAATTCAAGGTAACATCATACTGTCTTTTAGTCAAAAGCTCTGCAACCAGGTCACAGGTCAACTGGTCGGCTGGAGTGGGCAGTTGGTGAATAGCCTTTGTTTGTTTGTTTGTATGGTGTTTTTACATTGCATGGAACGCAGTGGTTATTCAGCAACGGGACCAACGGCTTACGTGACTTCCGAACCACGTCGAGAGTGAATTTCTATCACCAGAAATACTAAACATCTCTCACCCCTCAATGGAATGCCCGATAATACAGTCAAGAAGTACGTAGAGTAGTATGTTGGTAATTATCTTATACATTAGAAGCCGCTACACAAAGAAAAAGAAAGAAATGAGAGCTCTGGAGAACATGGGTTTTTATGAGGTCAGAGCGATGAAGTTTTGAGATGAAGTGCAAGACGAATGGATCCACAGACATCTCAAGTCGGTTCTCTCAAGACAGTAGAACGATGTCGGTGCTATTCCCTAAAGCAATAAGCTTCATGACTCTTGGATGCTGAATGACCAAAATGAAAATCTGAAAATCTGAGGTCTATGAGTACATTGCTTCCTAGCTATTCCGGGCCAAGAGGAAGCATTTCCTTTTAAATCACCACCTCGCATTTGGTCACTAGTAAATGGACGCTGTTTTGCTGACTAGTCATTCATTTATTTTAGAATCAAGCGGCGGATGTTCTTTATTATCGAAATCCCAACAACGCAAAATCGCCAGATGTAAACACCACAACTTTATCTGTTGGCAAAAGATAGACATATTTGTGTTGGGACGTAATAACAGAGGTGACGTCAATTCTGTTCTAGGAAGACAAGCAAAACTGAGCAAAAAGTCATTCGAAAATAACCTGCTCTGAAAACAGAGGACGAAGAAAATTGAATTCGGTA
>NC_087200.1:192861522-192901522 GCF_015104395.2 Macrobrachium nipponense | reverse complement strand
AGAGTGAATCTCTATCACCAGATACGCATCTCTGACCCCTCAGTGGCGTTCTAATGATAAATGCACGAAGTCAACTTTCGGGGTGGGGGTTGAGTGACAATCTTCCTTACTTGCCCTGTGTGAATCCGTGTCTCTAGTCTAGGTACATAAATCAGTATATTATTCACTTTATTGTATCTATGAACACTCAGTGTGCTACAGTTCATGTACCTCATGAGTAAAGAAGTACTTCGATAAGATTCACGAATGTCCTTATTTTATCACGAATGACTAGGCATTTCATACCTTTTGGACAAAAGTGCTATTCAAAAAATTGGTCGCTGATAAACTTATATTCATCCCGACAACTGCAAAAGTCTGATTGTCAGCAAAAATAAACTATTGCTGAACAAGTTCTTGACGACTGGTTAGGTATAATTAGTTGCAGAAAAATATTTTCAGGGATTGAAGTGCAATTGCTCGTCCTCCCATGGAGAGTGAAGTCTATTTTCAACAATAGTCGACCTCCTTTAATAGTTACATGACTTTCCTGTTTACTGTAATAACATCATCTCATTGACCATCCAGGCGAAGAACACACACATATTACATATACAATGCATTAAGCTACAAATGTCCTTTAATATCCGATTCGCGCTACATCGGAATTATTATATTTCGTATATGTTAACCGAAGGGGTATTTTTTATTTGATAATAATTTCGTCCTCTCGTGGATCCGAACCAGCGCACAGAGGAGAAATCAGGACTTCAGGGACTTTACCGACTCGGCCAACAAGTGAGTCGGTAACATCATTGAAGTCCTGATTTCTCATCTGTGCGCTGGTTCGAATCCACGAAAGGACGAAATTATTATCAGCTAAAAAAATTCCCCTTCGGTTAACATATACGAAAATATATAAATTCCGAGGTAGGGCGAATCGGATATTAAAGTAGATTTGTAGCTAAAGTATATGAATCACGGTGATGTGATAAAAATTCATACAGATAAAGTGCATGTAGGTTCGAATCCTGCTGTTTATTTCTTACATATCTTGCGAAAATTGACCCGTAGATTCTACATGTAAAAACGAAAGGACTCAGACGATTAGAATCAACATTTATGAATAGAGAAACCCACTTACCTCAGGTGTAAAGCATTACACTGAAACACGGAAAGATCGGCCTTACCTTCTGGACTGTCAGCGGCTTCTTGTAGTCAGCGCCTCCTTGAAGCCTGAAGCCCCAAGGAATGGAGTCGTCTGACCTCTGCATCAGGATATTCAAGAGCTTCGCCATCGCTCTCCTCTCCCGCAGGAAACTCTCAGCACTTGCAATAGGACTCCTACCGGTGAGAAACGTTCCCTCTTGAGCAGGACGCTGGTGGACGGACACAGGTCTCCGACTCGAATTAAGGGCTCCGCCTTAACTCCTGGAAACCTGATCACACCTCAGAATGGGGTCTCGGCCTTTGCCCAGTTATCTTTGCTCCAGTTAAGCTTCTTCTTACTTTCCAGATTTCTCTTATTATTTACGCACTTTACTCAAACCGAGAAATACGTTGACGCTTCAGTTTCACTGAACAGAATTCCGACAGATTTTCTCGTCCTGTTTTTTTCCTTTCTCTCTCTTTAAATACTGATTCTTTTAATTATACACAATTTGATCTGTAATCTTCGTTTCACAAGAAATTTCTTTCCAAATTTAAATAACCTTCGCTTCTTCCTTCCACTAATTTGACTGAGCACTTTTCGACTCGAGGGAGATTTTTACGCGCATATCTCCTTTCTCCTTAAGTCATGTCGAAAGGAGGTTGTTGACTCTGCCTCTTGGGATCGAAAGAGACCCAGAAACAAGGTAGCAGAGAGAGCCAGGACAAATACTGTCACTAAAGTCGAGCGGGAGTTCGATTAGGACGTCGTTTTATCGGTCGAAATGCAAACTGCAAGGTTGCCGCTTCATTCAAAGCTGCTGCTTCCCTGCTTGCTTGTAGAAATCACATAAGGGCGAGCTTCCCTGCTTGCTTGTAGAAATCACATAAGGGCGACAGGATTTCTTCAGGGAGTGCGGTTGTGGGACGACGAGTTATATGGAATTATTTCACAGCCTTTGGGGATTTTTATTTTCAACTCATTTGCACAATCTTGCCTCTCTACATATATCTATTTTAGAAGAACCACCACCTCCCCTTTCACCATCTCCATCCCGCCTTCGTCCTTAATACTGGAAAAAAAATGAATAAGGAATGATTTTATGACAAAAAAGTCCATATGCGTCAGAAACGTATGTGTGCACGACTCAAGCGCTTATCAACCAATGCCTTCCCCAAGCCCCCACCATGACTATCAACCTCTCTTTTGACACATTTCAACCAAAACCAATTCATTTGCATAAATACGCATTCACAAGTAAGTAGAAGTGTCATATTAAGACATGAATAGGAAAACAGTTTATCATTAGTATCATTATTAATGCGTATGTACTCTCATATATTTATTAAAAGAAGAAACTAATGTCGGTGAATTACTTGGTTCAAGCTTTTGGCTTGGAGACACAGAGCACCTAAGGATAGCCTCCTTTGAAACGAAGGAATTTGATGAGCATGCATTTGTGAGGCCGATGCCTGTTCAATCAGTTGTGCGTGCAATGATGGGTCCAGCCGCTCAAGACACTTAAGAGACAGCACACATTCTTTTGAGATAAGGAGGAGATGGTTCAGAGGACATCAAGTGCTGGTACAGACCCATCAAGAAGGTATGGCACATATCTAAATGACTTAGAAACAGTTGTCTTTGAAAAGAGAGAAGTGTGAAGTGTATACATTTATTTATCATTGTGTGGTGGGGAATATAATGGATATGTCTCTTTGTTTCAGATGGGTCCCATGTCATTATTCTAGAGACAGGATTCTCTAAGTTTGACTATCGGGATGTAGTTGTTGACAAATTTGAGAGTTTGGGGTGATTACTTAGACTAATTCAGGAGAGTAGAATGACTATTTACAGTTCTTTTGTGGGTCAGACTCAGTTCTTAAATATGGCTCTTTTTAATCGCTTTGTTCCATTTTATGTTCAACTAGTTTGGGAAATAAATAGCATATGTTTGTATTTACGTGAACTCATTAGCCTAGTTTGATGTTGCATGCAGAGAGAGGCTGGCCGCTACTAAAAGGTAAGAGTTGCCACTTATGTAGTTTTTGGGAGGCCGATCAACAAAAAGGGTACAGGTGATTAGCTTACGCAACAGTAGAGGACGTTGACATCCCAGTATTTATAGATACTGGTGCAAGCATGAACTTGATGGATCACAATTTGTATCAATTCATGTTCTCCCATTACCCCATGAAGCCCTCAACGGGGACGGTGTGTGATGTGCAAGCCCATGGATTAAATACCATGGGTTGTGTTCAAATACAGTTTGCTCTCGGTGACAGAGTACTAATAGAAACATTTTCGGTAATGAAAGGGATTACGTTGGGCAACAGACTTTTACTGGGCCATCCTGCATGCAGGAGACACAAGATTTCGATCCATGCGGGTGTTTAATGGGATAACAGTCGGAATACCTGGTGTTTTTCTTCCTTATGAGGACATGATTAGAACTGAGGATATGGAAATTATTGAAAAAGGGGATGTGTTTGGTGATGCTAATGGTGATGATACTGGGGTTATGGGGAGTGGTAATATTAAAACCCACACTGGTGATATGGGAAATAATTGCGGGGGTTCTATTGGAGTTCACGGTGGTAACAATTTTGTTGATGATATTATGGGTGGTGATCCTGAAACTAATATTGATGTTATTTCTGATACTAACAATGGGGTGGATGTAATGAGAACTAAAGGTGGTGATGTTTATGAGATTGTGGAAAGGGGAGGTACTAACCACAAATATAAAGGTGTTTTATCGGAGGATATTGTGTTAATGCCCGGTTCGAAGACTATGGTAAAAGTCAAATTGATGGAAGTGAGAAAACCTACGAATGTGTGTGTTATTGAAAATAGCGAGAGGCTTAGAGGGGTTATTAGCATGGCATTGGTGAACAGTGTATCCAAGAATGGGATTTTTGTTGAAATTGGGGGACAATATTTATAGCTCAATTCCATCCCATAGCCTTTAATAGCAGGAAGTTCAGGACAAAGGGCAGCAATGAGCGATCAATGGCTACCATAGATAAAGAAGCCTTTGCAATAGTGTCGAGCTTGGTTCATTTTAAAATGTTACTGATGGGGAATAAAGTAGAAGTCCTTACAGACCACAAGCCATTATTGGATCTTTTTAATAAACCCAATTTGTCGCCTGAAAGAGCTCGATGGTTTCTAACTATCAGAGATTTTGATGCAAAGCTCAAATATATAGAGGGCAAATTTAATGTAGTTGCAGATGCCCTTAGTAGAAGTTTTCATGACACGGAAGGATTCCAAGTTGTGCAAGTCACTAGCGAGTCTATACAATGGGATATGGCTCTCATAGAGCAAAGGCAAGATGAAGACGAGATTCTAGCAGACGCAAAAACGTTTCTCAGAGGGGAATTAGTCAGGAAACGTTATAAGTTGCCTTTTTCGGGTTTGGAGTTAGAAGGTAATCTATTGGTTAGGAAAATTAAATATAAATTGAGAACCAGTGAAAGTAAAGGAGATACAACACAGATCGTAATTGCGAAAGTCCTAATTCCAGTGGTTTTGGATATAGTGCATTGCAGGTTCGGTAGTCCACACTTGGGAATAGAAAAAAATGTATAATGAGGTTCGTGCTAAATACATTTGGAAAAAAATGGGGAAAGATGTGGAAAATTTTGTGAGAAACTGTCCAGTGTGCAACGCATGCAAGCCTGCAAGGATAACTTCATGCAAATTAGGATCATATCCTATACCAAGTAGACCTTTTCAGAGAATACATATGGATATCCTGGGAATTTTTGTGAATCTAGATATGCGAATAAGTACTTGCTAGCAATAATAGATGAACTTACAAGGATAGTAGAAATTTTCCCACTTAAGTATAAAACGGCTGAAGAAGTAGCTGTAGCATTTTTCAATGGTGTCATTTGCAGATACGGCTCACCCGAGGTTCTATTGACTGACAATGGCAGAGAATTTGTGAACAAAACTTTGGAATGTTTAGCAGAAGTCATGGGGATACAGGAAGTAACAATTATTCCATATAGACCTGAGGCGAATGGGTTGTGTGAATGAGCGAACAGGAAAGTGCTCGAGGCTCTCAGGAAGACTGTAGGTGGTAATGATAAGAATTGGGACAGATATATTGATGTTGTTAGAAAAAGTATTAACACTATGGTTAGTGAGTCCATTAAAATGTCTCCATTTGAAGCTTTGTTTGATTGCCCAGCACAAGGCACATTTGATTTGCTAACTATACCTCATCATGGGGAGGATACGATCGAGTCGTTGGTATCCACAAAGAGAGAGAGAGAGAGAGACATGCTTGTCTCAGTCATAACCTTGAAGCCGAGACCAGAGAGGTGGTATAGAAAAGTATTAGTAAAACATCTGATCCCAAGATCAATGTCGGAGACAAGGTATTTTTAAAAATCAACGTGAGGAACGAGCTGAACTACAAATTAGGCCCGAAATTTGAAGGTCCTTTTAGAGTCGTTGAGGAAAAAATTGGAAACAGATTCGTAGTCTTAGAGGAAAAAACAGGTCGGTCGAAATTAATACATATCTCAAAATTGAAAAGAATTTGTTGTGGTGATTAATATATTGTCATACAATTGTATTTTTTGCTGTTGTCTTGTTTTTTGCAATTTGGTGGTGAAATGTTTTTAATGTTTTTTTTCTCTTTCATTTTCTTCTACTGCTTATTTTTCTTCTCATGCGCAAACGGCGGCATTTTGGCGTAAGATTCAGAGGTTAATATTTTATGCGGAAAGTTGTTTGGAAATATGGGGATTTTTTTTGTTTTAGCTGAGAAACGTGATGACAAACATGTGATAATTCCTGTGTGTCTGGGATTTAGAGCTGAATTTCTGTGGTTTTACGAGCCAAAAAGGGGGGTATTGTGGTTCCTTTTGGTGTTGTGGCTATTGGGGGCCGGGTGACACTACTGCATTGTGGTTTTATGGAGGTGTTGTATTTGTATATTCACCAGTGGTTATTTTTGGCAGTATATAATTGTTGAACTGTGGTTTTCTGTGGTTCATCCCGAATAGGTGGTAATGTGGTTTTATATAATTGGGGTAATATCATGGGGGGAGTTATGTTTTTAAGGACAATTTTTTGGGGGGCACCTTTGGTGATATCCTGGAGATATCAAATTTGTGAAATGCGGTTATATAGTGTTAGTATAGAGTTTTTGGGGTTATTTGGAGAATAATAGTTTCTGAGGTTGCAAGTCTGACTAGACAAATCTATAGTGCGGTTCGAAGCACGAGGCGTTCACATGTGGATTTTTGCTGATAATGCTGTGACGAGCCTGGTTGTTGATTTTTTCCTTTTAGAGTTGATTGCTCGGAGATTTGCACTATTTTCGGAGATGATTATGGCATTCCACGGAGATGTATGTAAGAGGGTTGTTTCCGGTCGTTTCTGGTCGATGAGATTGTTGCGGTAGCAAATTCCGTAATGATACATACTGCATTTATTGGGGAAAACGTTGGATTATATATATGTTTTTCCTCTCTTGTGTATGTTATGTAATGGGGAAAGTTCACTTATTATTGTTGCTATTATCTTTTTTTTTCTTTTTTTTTTCTTTTCCTTCGAGAGATGTCGTAATTTGGGTTAAGCTTTAAATAGCATTTCTATTTTAGACAGGAGATATTGCTTATATGTATGTGAGTTAGATAGAAGGGGTGTTCGACATAATATGTCATGGAGGTCAATTATATAAACAGTAAAACGGGTTTTGCTGATTAGACATTATGGGTTCTCTTTTGATAGTGTGTTTGTCAGATATAGGATTACGTGTGAGGATTCAGTGGGTAAAGATTATATTTTGTTTAGTGAGGAATTTTTAATATTTGACTAGGTGATTGAGTATATTAATTAATGACAGATTTGTGGGGTAAAGCAAGACTTTAGTTATTCTTTGTTCATGTAGACTTTTTAAATATGGACACACAATGACTTTAGAGAATTCCAAACTTCACGTGATGGTGACGATGGGAACAGCTTGGCTCTACAATACCAGAGGTCGAGTCGAGTCTACACAGAAGTGGCGATGCTATGGTCCGAGTCGCACTTGCATGGAAGTCACGGGATATTTCCTTGACAACAGGGTGGTGACCACGTTTCCTTCAGTAGAAAACATCGAATCTACAGTTTCGCGACAAGGGGGTGTTGGATACAATTATGAGGGTCGCAGACGCTGAATAATGGAGCATGCCGAGTAGTTTCGAGATGGTTTACGTGCTCACCTGCGTCTACAACTATTCATCGAGGTCTGCTTATCTTAGTGACGAGGATGATTTTTTCATCAACAAACTTTACACTATTTGTGTGTTAGGAGTTCTTAAACTTCTGTGCATCCGGCGAGGCACAAGGGTTCCAGCAACGGAGGTAGCCCTAAATCATGTGGCAAATTAAAACATTGTGCATTAGTTGCTGATGTGGTGTGCGACAGGCGTGCACAAAAGACATAGGTGGCCGAGCCGTATTAAAAGAAGAAACTAACGTGTCAGTGAATTACTTGGTATCAGCTTTCCTGGCTTGGAGACACAGAGCACCTAGGGATAGCCTTCTTTGAAATGAAGGAATTTGATGAGCATGCATTTGTGAGGCTCATGCCTGTTCAATCAGGTGCCATGGGGATCTTAGGGTGTGGCGGATGTATACATCCGTTTGTGCGTGCAATGATGGGTCCAACCGCTTGAGACACTTAAGAGAAAGCACACATTCTTTTGAGATAAGGAGGGAGATGGTTCAGAGGACATCAAGTGCTGGTACAGACCCATCAAGAAGGTATGCCACATATTTAAATGACTTAGAAACAGTTGCTTTGAAAAGAGAGAAGTGTGAAGTGTATACATTTATTTATCATTGTGTGGAGGGGAATATAATGGATACCTCTTTGTTTCAGATGGGTCCCATGTCATTATTCTACAGACAGGATTCTCTAAGTTTGACTATCGAAATGTAGTTGTTGACAATTTGAGAGTTTGGGGTGATTACTTAGACTAATTCAGGGGAGAAGAATGACAATTTACAGTTCTTTTGTGGGTCAGACTCAGTTCTTAAATATGACTCTTTTTAATCGATTTGTTCCATTTTATATTCAACTAGTTTGGGAAATAAATAGCATATTTTTGTATTTACTCATTAGCATAGTTTGATGTTGCTTGCAGAGAGAGGCTGGCCGCTACTAAAAGGTAAGAGTTGCCACTTATGTAGTTTTGATAGAGGGCTAATATATTGAATAAAACAGAATATAGGGATGAGTTCAAAGGCCAAGAGCTGGGACCTATGAGGTCATTCAGCCTTGAAATGGAAATTGACAGCAAAAGGGAACGGAAGGGGTTACAGCTAGGGGCCGAAGGGACGCTGCAAAGAACCTTACGAGTAATGCCTACAGTGCACAGTGCGAGGTGCATTATCCACCTACGGGAATATGTACTCTCATGGAACTATTCAGAAGACTATATGCACTACATATATATATATATATATATATATATATATATACATATTATATATATATATATATAATTTGTTTACTTAGTGGCACTGTTTTCCTCATCCCAAGATCAAGATTCGCAACATAGTGGCCCGCAGTCTGCAAGTAAGTGAATATATAATTATAAAACCTCTCTCTTCAACAAGGACTTCTTCACCTCGACACCCCCGCTGCCAGTGTAAGAGAGGCCTGACTCTCATGTGCGTGTTCGTGTGTGTGTGTGTGTGAGTGCGTTCTTCAACATAAGCAATGTCAACTCTGGGCGTGTGCCAAGGGCCAATAACAAGTGCCAAGTAGTAACAGGAAAGAGAAAGGAGCAAGACGAGGAAGATGTGAGGTTGAATGATGCAAGAGGAAGAGAGAGAGAGAGAGAGAGAGAGAGAGAGAGAGAGAGAGAGAGAGAGAGAGAGAGAGAGAACACGATCCAACAAGGGCAGAGGAATAGCCTATGGAAGTTATGACAAAGAATTGGAGAGGAAAGGAGATAAGACAATGTGTTGAATAATAAATATAATGAAAGTATATGACGAGGACCTCCTACGATAGCGAGAGCTAAAGAAGCTTAATAACAGGATAAAAAAGGAAGATAACAGTAAAGAAAAGCATGGAATTGAAGAAGAAAAAAGCGTGAAACAAGAGAGGGAATACGAAAGCTGTTTAAGAGAGATAGTCAGAATGGCAAATCAGCGCAACCAAAAAGCTTTAAAGAAAAGTGGAGAACTCTGCGAATTCCGAGGAGAGAGAGAGAGAGAGAGAGAGAGAGAGAGAGAGAGAGAGAGAGAGAGAGAGAGAGAGAGAGAGATCCAACAGGGGAGAGGAATAGCATATGGAAGTTGAAAGAGTGAAAATGAAGACGCCAAGAAATGGAACACACACACACACACAGAAAGAGAGAGAGAGAGAGAGAGAGAGAGAGAGAGAGAGAGAGAGAGAGAGAGAGAGAGAGAGAGAGAGAGAGAGAGAGAGAGAATTTAATACGTAAATTGGACTAGAAAATGTGCCCTTCCACCATCACATTTCCTGACAATCAAGGCAAATAAAGTAAAGCTCAGCAATATCTGACGATTCAAGTATGCATAACTCCATTACGACATACCGATTAACCCCTCCCAGCTACTCACACAGAGTCCAAGAAAAAGAAAGATGTCCCTCTACACTGACTGTAATACCGAGGACAGGCTGGTAGTACGCAAGAAGCGCTGGCGGAGAACATGAACCTTTCTTTGCTATCTTGGCACCGAAAATAAAATGCAACAATAATCTCATGGCTAAAAAACTTTATTTCATTTGTCCTTGTTATTATGATAATGATGTTGCAACAGTGCAAGCAGGCCTGGTTCTTAGTTAGGGTAGTTGAGGACTGCAGTTGCAATAGTGCAATCAGTCCTGGTTCTTAGTACTATGTGTAAATTTATAAACCCAGGACTGTACTGAAATGCAAGAAATCAGGCTGTGAAGCCTCATGATTTACGTGTAAGACGAACCACGTCCCATTCAGTGGAATTGTGGCGTTTACCTCAGATCTCTGGAATCGAACGATTTCTCACTGCTTCTTAAGAACTTGAGTGGAAAGTTTAGTTGGAATGAGGCAGATGATTCTGGAGAACAAGATGTTAAAAACATATGAGACATACGATGTGCTCCATAAATCCCTGTGTGCCTTATATTTCCTCTGTGGGTCAGAAAAAACAAGTAATAAAAATGCGACGAAGTTTCTTCAGCGAAATCGAGTTTTCTGTGTGCAGCGTATTATGCTTATGAGCCGCGGCAAATGAAACTTTTAGCGACGGCTCGCTGGTGGCCTGTCCTATTTCGTTGCCAGATGCACAACCATTGGTTAACTTTAACCTTAAAAATAAAATAAAAACTACTGAGGCTAGAGGGCTGCAATTTGGTAAGAGTGATGATTGGAGGGCGGATGGTCAACATAAGATCAGAGGGCGGACAGCAAACGTGCAGACAGACAGACAAATAGCCATCTCGATACTTTTCTTTTACAGAAAAATAACAAGTCACACAGAAGGGAAATAAAATTGCAAAAATTCTTTAAAACTGTCAGAAGGAAATCACTTCCTACGAACGAAGCGAGAGAGAGAGAGAGAGAGAGAGAGAGAGAGAGAGAGAGAGAAGTAGTGTTTGGATACCTGCCACTTACACCAGATATCTCGGGTAGTGTCAACTTCCCACACGGCGGCGGCGGTGGTGGTGGTGGTGGTAGGGCGTCCTTGACATACCCCGTATGCTGAAATATCCGTCTAACCTACGTATCCTGAGCTTCATACGCCGATACGAAGGCTGAATCCTTTCAGAACAGGACGCAGAAAGCCAGTGAATCAAGAATGCATATCTAGGATCGTTTATTAATCATGTTACTCCAGGAATTTTGCTTACAAATTCGGAAAAAGGGTGGCTGGAGTGTGTGTGTGTGATTTTATATCACGAAGAAATAAAAACGTGTTTCTATTTTCCTTCGTGGCTGTAACTTTTTCATGTATATATATATATTATATATATATATATATATATATATATATATATATATATATATATATATATATATATATATATATATATATATACATATATATACATACATACATATATATATATATATCTATATATATATATATATATATATATATATATATGTATGTATGATAGTATATAAATATGTATGTGATATAAATCATATCTATATCTATCAGACATACATATATACATAGGAAGACATAATTCTATATCTATATATGTCTATCTGATATATATACATATAACCCATATATATATTATATATATATATATCTATATATCCAGTATCTATTAACATTAACATATAATATATAATATAATATATATATATATATATATATATATGTGTGTGTGTGTGTGTGTGTGTGTGTGTGTGTGTACACACATATATACATACACTTCTTTCTAGGGGCTTGTTAAAACATATGAGGATGAAGTAAAACCATTAAAATTGGTAAACTCATTTACGTCGCATTATCACGCCCACAAGACTATTGGGATGAATCAGGCGAGAAGTCCAAGACGTGAGTGAAGTACTACTTGGCCCTTTGAGAAAAAGTAACATATATTATATATATATACATATATATATATATATATATATATATATATATATATATACATATATATACATGTACTATATATATATATATATATATATATAAATATATATATATATATATATATATATATATATATATATATATATAGAGGAGAGAATCAGAATAAGCTTCAAACTCCATTCCCTGATGCCAAGGACTAATCGAAGTAAGGGTACAGGGCAGGATCAAACTCATTTTTTTTCATAGGACAATTTATGAAACGACTCGTCCAGCTTCTAAGTATACCGAAGCCTCTAGCTTCTAAGCATCCAAAGACTCCAGCTTCTAAACATACAGAAGACTCCAGCTTCTAAGCAAACCAAAGACTCCAGTTTCTAAGCAAACCAAAGACTCCAGCTTCTAAGCATATTGAAGACTCCAGCTTCTAATCATACCGAAGACTCCAGCTTCTAAGCATACCGAAGACTGCAGCTTCTAATCATACCGAAGACTGCAGCTTCTGAGCATACCGAAGACTGCAGCTTCTGAGCATACCGAAGACTCCGGCTTCTGAGCATACCGAAGACTCCGGCTTCTGAGCATACCGAAGACTCCGGCTTCTAAGCATACCGAAGACTCCGGCTTCTAAGCATACCGAAGACTCCGGCTTCTAATCATACCGTAGACTCCGGCTTCTGAGCATATTGAAGACTACGGCTTCTAAGCATACCGAAGACCCCAGCTTCTAAGCATAACGAAGACTCCCGGCTTCTTGACATACGAAGACTCCGGCTTCTAATCATACCGAAGACTCCGGCTTCTGAGCATATTGAAGACTACGGCTTCTAAGCATACCGAAGACTCCGGGTTCTAAGCATACTGAAGACTCCGGCTTCTGAGCATACCGAAGACTCCGGCTTCTGAGCATACCGAAGACTCCGGCTTCTGAGCATACCGAAGACTCCGGCTTCTAATCATACTGAAGACTCTGGCTTCTGAGCATATTGAAGACTACGGCTTCTAAGCATATCGAAGACCCCAGCTTCTAAGCATATTGAAGACTCCAAGCTTCAAAGCCCCATATTAAAGACTCCACTTTCGGAAGCATATTCCGGGAAGACGCCCAGCGTTCTAAGCATACTTGAATAAACCCATCTTCCATAAGCAATTGAAGACTCCAGCTTCTAAGCATATCCTGAAGACCTCCCCAGCTTTCTAAGCATACTGAAAGACCCCAGCTTTCCTAAAAAAAAAAAAAAAGGGGGGGGGGGCAAATAATTGGGAAGACTCCACCTTTCCTAAGCATTCTGAAAGACCCCAAAGCTTCTAAGCATACTGAAAGAACCCCAAGCTTCTAAAGGCAAATCTGAAACGACCCCAGCTTCTAAGCATATTGAAGACTCCAGCTTCTAAGCATACTGAAGACCCCAGCTTCTAAGCATACTGAAGACCCCAGCTTCTAAGCATACTGAAGACCCCAGCTTCTAAGCATACTTGAAGAAAACCCCCCCAGCTTCTAAAAGCAATACCTGAAGACTCCAGCTTCTGAAGCATACTGAAGACCCCAGCTTTCTAAGCAATAACTGAAGACCCCCAGCTTCTAAAGCATAACTGAAGACCCCAGCTTCCTTAAGCATATTGAAGACCCCAGTTTCTAAGCTACTGAAGACTTCCCCAAGCTTCTAGCATACTGAAGACCCCCGCTTCCTAAGCATATTCTGAAGGACCCCACTTCTAAGCATACTGAAGACCCCAGCTTCTAAGCATACTGAAGACCCCAGCTTCTAAGCATATTGAAGACTCCAGCTTCTAAGCATACTGAAGACTCCAGCTTCTAAGCATATTGAAGACTCCAGCTTCTGAGCATACTGAAGACTACGGCTTCTGAGCATATTGAAGACTCCAGCTTCTTAGCATACCGAAGACTCCGGCTTCTAATAATACCGAAGACCCCAGCTTTTGAGCATATTGAAGACTCCAGTTTCTAAGCATACTGAAGACTCCGGCTTCTAATAATACCGAAGACACCAGCTTGAGCATATTGAAGACTCCAGTTTCTAAGCATACCGAAGACTTCCGGCTTCTAATAATACCGAAGACCCCAGCTTTTGGAAGCATATTTGAAGACTCCAGTTTCTAAGCATACGAAGACTTCCGGCTTCTAATAATACCGAAGACCCCAGCTTTTGAGCATATTGAAGACTCCAGTTTCTAAGCATACCGAAGACTCCGGCTTCTAATAATACCGAAGACCCAAGCTTTTGAGCATATTGAAGACTCCAGTTTCTAAGCATACTGAAGACTCCGGCTTCTAAGGATACCGAAGACCCAAGCTTCAATGATACCATAAGACCCAAGCTTCCAATGATACCATAAGACCCAAGCTTCCAATGATACCATAAGACCCAAGCTTCCAATGATACCATAAGACCCCCAAGCTTCTAAGGATAACGCGAAGAACTCCAGCTTCCGAGCATATTGAAGACTCCAGCTTCTAAGCATACTGAAGACTCCGGCTTCTAAGGATACCAAAGACCCCGGGTTCTACGGATACTGAAGACTCAAGCTTCCAAGGATACCAAAGACCCCAGCTTCTAAGGATACCGAAGACCCCAGCTTCTGAGCATATTGAAGACTCCAGCTTCTAAGCATACCGAATACTCCAGCTTAGAAGCATACCGAAGACTCCGGCTTCTAAGCATACCGAAGATCTGGCTTCTAAGCATACCGAAGATCTGGCTTTAAGCACACCGAAGATCGTTCTAAGATACCGAAGATCTGGCTTCTAAGCATACCGAAGATCTGGCTTCTAAGCACACCGAAGATCTGGCTTCTAAGCATACCGAAAACCCCAGCTTCTAAGGATACCGAAGACTCCAGCTTCTGAGCATATTGAAGACTCCAGCTTCTAAGATGACTCCGGCTTCTAAGCATACCAAAGACCCCGGCTTCCGAGCAAACTGAAGACCCCAGCATCTGAGCAAACCAAAGACCCCGGCTTCTGCGCAAACCAAAGACCCCGGCTTCTGCGCAAACAGAAAACCCTGGCTTCTAAGCATACTGAAAGCACAGGAAAGCGAACCAAATTCGACTAGAATACAATGAACGTCGTATGGAGACAAGGTGGAATTTCATTTACAAAATTATTTGTTTAACGAATGAAAAAAAAAAACATGTAAACAATGCAAACTTCGGCGCAATCAAGCTTTTTGTACATCGTATAAGCAAGGCTACCATATATAAATTTATCTTTAACTGGTGTAGTCCATAATGCTGTATGAGCCACTACCCATGAAACATTAACCGCGGCCCTGTGGTGGCCTGTCCCATATCTTCGCCAGACGCACCTTTATGGCTAGCTTTAAGCTTAAAATGATAACTACTCGGGCTAGATGGTTGCAATTTGGTATGTTTGATGACTGGAGGGTGGATGATCAATGTACCATTTTGCAGCCCTCTAGCATCAGTAGTTTTTAAGATATGAGGGCGGAGCGGATGGGCAGACAAAGCCATCTTAATAGTTTTCTTTTACAGAAAACTAAGAAGAAAAGAAATAGAAAATACGCACCGATACTAATTTCAATAACAGTAAGTTGAGTCTTAAACTTAGAAACGTAGAAAGGGAAGTTACTGAATACAAACCACTGACATGGAACAACCAGGTCGTTTGGTCTCGAGAGCATAAAAATAAAAAAGTAGAACTGATAGAACGACGTTCACTGCCAGAACCAAATTGACAGCGCCATTATCGAAGCCATTAATGTTTCCTTATCAAGAGCCTGTGACATAAGAAAGCTCTGATTATCAACATGAGGCCTGCAGCCAAGTTTGTCCTGTTTTACTATACTCTGTTTTTTTTTCATCTGTCCATCCGCCTGTGGTGTTTTTGTATGGTAACACTGCATCCGGGCTTTAAATAGTTACACTATGTGTAAGGTTTAGGTAAATAAAAGGATATCTGGGTGTACATTTGCGACTGAAAAGTGTTTTAATAATTTACTGTATGCGAATTACACCGTTAATATTCGAAATAGGATATTATTATAATCGTTGAATGTGAGCTGAATGTGACTATCTAAAGCCCGGGACGCAGTGTTACCATACAAAAACACCACAGGCAGATTGACAGATGAACAAAAACAGAGTATAGTGTATATAAATTACATAATTCTTCTTTCACTTGTTAATCCTCAAGTCCCAATAATAATTTGGACATTGAGAATTGAAAGAAAGGGCATTCATGGAATAATAAAAGTCAGGGGGCCTAAACATGAAAGAGAATTATTCTAACCGAATTCACCTGACCAAAGGTCTCCTCATCAACCAGGTTGCACACCTTCCCAGGGCAATTTTGAACTTGCAAAGTGAAAAAAGATTATTGAGAAAATTGAGCTCTTTCTGCCATCTTCCTGTACCTAGAGAACTAGGTATAAGCAAGAACAGCCTCACGTTTGGAATATCAGATCTTGAGGGTGAATCCATTTAGATCTTTGATAAAAAGACTCCCCTTGGATGAACGCCTTACTGAGCTGAGTACGTGCTATACATACATACATATACTCACACATATATATGTATGTGCATATTTATATGTGTGTGTGTGTGTGTGTGTGACGTCACTTATCAAAAATATTGTTATTTTTACGTGAATCGATGAATTCCATCGACGCATCTGCACTATATTTTCAACGATGGAGATGCTGTCAGGAAATAGAGCTGAACAAAAAACCAAAAAACCAACTCCGGTCATAAGCAATGAAATGAACGCACAGATATTATTTAAGCTGCAAACGGCATGGACCAACATTCGTCTTCTTCGATCAGCAGAGTGGCCACTCGTAGGCCTTCAGTCAGGCATCAAAGCTTTCTGTCTAAGATTACAGTTTTCTGCGAAGATTGGGTGAACCATCCGTATAACAGCAGAACACATTGTCTTCCCCCTTCAAGATTATTCATTCTGATAATCATATGTTATCATAAGAGTGATCCTTACGTCTGGAGTAACACCAATGCAAAGATTTCACAGCACTTGAGATACCTTCGGCCCTTATCTGCGTCCACTTCTGAAGGCCTTTCGTCAATCTGGCTATACAACACATTCAATTGCTCTAACTCCATCTTTTGCATCGTCAGAGTAATCAAGCAATGCTTCAGAGGAATCCAGCAATATACAAAAACAAACCTAAATTATGTTCCATACAAACTCCAAAAGCAATATATATATATATATATATATATATATATATATATATATATATATATATATATATATATATATACTGAGTGACTGATTAACTGATTCATGGATTGTTTTAAGTTGTACTTTAAGATTTACAGCTAGAACAACTGAATGGGTGAAATGCATAGGTGTCATATATATATATATCATATATAGATATATTATAGATATAATATATAGATATATATATATATATATATATATATATATATATAGTTATATGCCACAAGGGAAAATAAACAACGGAGTATCCGCGAGATCTTTCGACGTTCAAACGTCCTTTACATAGCAGGTCGTATAACTGACAGATAGGGATTATAAAGAGATTAGTACCTAGAATCCGACACACCTGGAAGATGAGTAACGATTTTTCAAAGAATTCCATGTACAGTTTGAGAGGAGAGGCGATAAAGGGTTGCCCATTGCCATGCCAAATATTTGTTGATAAAATTCACCATTGAATATAAACTTACAATCACAAATGCACAACCTAGTGAGTGAAATAATGTGACTTATAGGTAGAGGTAATTCATGTCGAGTTAGCTCATTACTAAGATATTCTAAACTCGAGTCTATAGGGACTTTAGTAAAAAGAGAACATACATCAAAACTAACAAATCTCCTCTCAAACCTGTACATGGAATTTTTTGAAAAACGCTACTTACCTAATATCATTTATATTCCTGTAAAGTGGTATAGATATGTTGATGATATTTTAGCTGTTCTGCCTGTCGGTATTGATGTAAATGATTTACTCTCTAATTTAAATAACCAGGTACCATCGATTAAGTTTACTCTAGAATTAGAAAAAGACGATCGCATCCCTTTCTTAGATGTTTTGATACACAGAGAACCATTTCAACATAAATTTAGTATTTATAGGAAACCGAACAACAATTAACTTATGTTCAATTTCTATTCAGGCCCCACCATTAACATAAAAATATCAATTTTTTCTTCTATGTTTTTACGAGCATTGCGCATTGTCAGTCCCTAATATTTGGATCAAGAAATTGAATACATAAGAAAAATAGGGAATGATTTATGTTAACCTTCACATATATTAGATATTTGTTATAATAAAGCCCACAAAAAAGTTTATAGTGTAAGTAACATGGAGAAAGAAAATTCTAAGAACATTCTCAGTTTGCCTTATTTTAACGGATTTGAAACCATTAAATCATTGCTAAAAGCCTTTAAGGTCAACCTTGTTTTTTCCTATAATAACACACTAAAAGGAATGTTAATAAAAAACGGCCCCAGAGAAAGCAACAACATAATATATAAAATTCCATGTATGGATTGTCCCTCATTTTATCTCGGACAGTCGAGCAAGGGCTTAGAAGTAAGGTTAAGCCAGCATAAATATTCTGTAAAAACTGGGCAAACACCTAATGCAATATTCATTCATTCAAGTGAAAATAACCACCGAATAAATTGGATTGGTAGTTCAGTAATTGCAAGGTCAAAAGATGTCTTATCACGAAATCTTTTAGAATCTGCTTTAATACAACTTACTTCTCATTGTAATTTCAATATTAGCCGTGGCCTGTTTCATTTAGACCCTTGTATTTGTAACATGTTTAAGAATGACCTCAAAGATATAATTACAGACTTAAATAAAAATTAGTTGCCTTAGAGATATTTTCGTTGTATATGTATGTTTAATATGTATTATGAATATGTGTTGTGAATATGTTTTTGTTTACCAAAGTTCTGAATAGCTGTCACCTATAATATTCCTTTGTCTTGCCCTTGTGTCTGAGCAGATTGTCTTAAACTTTTAATTGTAACCATGTTTTTGCTTGTTTGGGAAGGTTACTCATCTTCCAGGTGTGTCGGATTCTAGGTACTAATCTCTTTATAATCCCTATCTGTCAGTTATACGACCTTTCGTGTATCGTCATTTCCTCATCTATGTCAAGTTCATCTGCTGAGTAAAGGACGTTTGAACATCGAAAGATCTCGCGGATACTCCGTTGTTTATTTTCCCTTGTGGCATATAACTTTATTTATGGATTTATCACGTTCCTAACTTTCGTGATACAGCCTATACACTACATACATATATATATATATATATATATATATATATATATATAGATATATATTTATATGTATGTATGTATGTATGCATATATATATATATATATATATATATATATATATATTATATATATATATTATATATTTATATATATATATATATATATATATATATATATATATATATATATATATATTCAATGTACCACGGAAGTCCACGCTCATGAGAATGTCATAAAATCCACGTAAGAGTGCAATTGAAAGCAAGTACTACTTTCGAAGTTTAGTCTACATTTTCAATGTGAACTTGAAGATGTAAACTAAACTGCGAATTAACTTGTCCCAAGTCCCGGTTTTCACTCACCTTCTTACTTGGATACATATATATATGCTATATATATATATATATATATATATATATATATATATATATATATATATATATATTATATATATATATATGTATGTAAGTGCATGTAAGTGTGTATTTATAATATCATATATAATTATATATTATAATAATATAATTAATATATATTATATATATATATAATATTATATATGTGTGTGTGTGTGTGTATGTGTGTGTGTAAGTGTGTGTGGTGGGTCCAAAAATTTCAACCTTCTTACAAGAAAATGGTTTTATCAGTATGATATTATAAAATCCACCCCCACCCCTCTATTATATAATAAAAGTATTGGCACGTGACGATACGAAGCCTGGTGTAATTCTTAAATTCGTAAAATGTAAACACTCACGTAAAACTGAGTTGAAAATAACGTGGATCACTTGACCCCAACATATCCCCTTTTTTTCTTATTTCAACAGGTACATATAGAACTACAGGGAATAAAGTTTGAGTAAATTGGAGTCAGCTTGGTCCTCTAAACAACAGAAAACCTCAGTCTGCTCAAGGTTGCTCTGTGTCTGCCTGCCACTATCTTGCGGAGGAGGAGGACGATCAAATTTAGATGTTTGCATTTACGACCTACGAGTCTCCACGATTTGCTG
Organism: Macrobrachium nipponense; assembly: GCF_015104395.2. NCBI lineage: Eukaryota > Metazoa > Arthropoda > Malacostraca > Decapoda > Palaemonidae > Macrobrachium > Macrobrachium nipponense. The sequence continues at coordinate 192,881,542 of NC_087200.1, read as the reverse complement.
CAAGGACGAAACGGGGCGTCTTTCGAAAATCTCATTGGATGCTATGTACTATACTCTGTTTTTTTCCATCTGTCCACCTGCCTGTGGTGTTTGCGTATGGTAACACTGCGTCCCGGGCTTTAGATAGTTACGCTTTGTGTAAGTTTTAGGTAAATAAAAGGATATCTGGGTGTACATTGGCAACTGAAAAGTGTTTTAATAATTTACTGAATGCGAATCACACCGTTAATATTCGAAAAAGGATATTGTTATTATTGTTGAATGTAAGCTGAATGTAACTAGTATCTAAAGCCCAGGATGCAGTGGTACCATACCCAAACACCACAGGCGGGTGGACAGATGGGAAAAAACCGAGTATAGTAGGTCATTGGCGCGAGTTCATCAACACAAGGCCAAAACCAATGACAAGCTCATCCCCAGGAGATGGAAAGTCAAAAGTGACATGCACTGCGAAAATCGTTGTTTTAAAACTATGTGCACCACAGTAAGCTTCAGAAATAGCTTCCATAACTACACAAGTTGTCTATTAGTACTCCAACAGTATTTGCAGCCCTACGACGAAATTTTGCATAATTTCATGTTCCCTCTAAACAGCCCCATTGCATTTTCTTATGCAATTTCGTCGTCAGGACTGCAAATACTGTGGGAGTACCCTACTCATAGACAACTTGTTCAGCTGGGAAAGCTATTTCTGAAACTTATTGTGAGGCACATAAAATACAACGGTATGACACATTCACCCACCTTGAGAAGCTCGTAGCCATCGCGGGTCTGAAAGTGCAACTTACGACAACAAAAAGGAGCTGGCAAAAGGGGATAAAAATGCAGGGGAGAGCGTTTCTAGGTCGACAGCTCACTCACTCGCCTGCACAATATTTCTTCACTTGCTTTGTTTTCGCCAAAGTTGGCGTCTAGAATTTTGGGTCCTCAACTTTTCTCCCTAACAGGAACCGCCCTTCCTCCTTCCTCCTCCTGAAATATTTGTTCTCTCTCTTTCTCTCATATATATATATATATATATATATATATATATATATATATATATATATATATATATCTATATATATATATATACATATATATTATATATATATATACACACTCAATGGTTATAAGTGAGATTAATTCCAATCGAAACGCTTCTGAACGAATATAATCATAATCAGCTGGTTTGAATCTTAAAAATCATCGTAAGAATAAGCATTAATGTGATCTTTATATATATATGTATGTATTAATGTATCTATATATATATATATATATATATATATATATATATATATATATATATATATGTGTGTGTGTGTGTGTGTGTGTGTGTGGTGTATGCATCTAACTAATGAGGCTCTTTACTTAGGGTTGGTCAACGATCACAAAAACCAAAACATCGTAGTAGTAGGTCAGTTCAACGTGAGTGATCATTATTAATTAAGATAACTGGCAGTAAGTCAGTCAGCTGCTCAAAACACCACTTGCAATTCACATAAATTAAGAAAATGGCATCACTTATAGTCTTGTGAGCAGTCCGTACCTGAGCTCAGGAAATGTGAATTTTGGTGGCTAATTTGAATGGCATACTGGAACTTTGAAATTGCACCATTTCAAAAAACAAAAAACAAACAAACAAACCCCGCCCCCAGAATACGAGCTTACAGAAAAAATATTTAGGGTCCCTCACCCAATCATCCCCCCCCCCCCCCCCCACCCCCCCCCCCCCCCCCCACCAAATTCCATGAACGCCAAAAACCGATATCTGGATCTCCTGAACGGCTAAACGGATTTCGATGAAGTTTTCACACGATTAGAGACCTTTGTGGGAAACCTCTTATGCCAGAATTTCATCCCGGCAAATCCCCTAAGTACCCGTTCCTGTTTAGCAACTTCTAAAGGTGGAATGATTTTGCAAAACAACCTATCAACATTGAATGCCTGTTTTATAGTAGGTTCACATCAACCGTGCATCTGATGCCTAGGCCAGTCGCTTACGACACTCCTCATTAGCTGGAAACTCTCAGTCTCTCGAGAGAGTTCACATAGGCAGGAAGTATGTTCCACCTCTCCTGAGGGATGATTTTGAAAAACGTATCCCTCAGGAGAGGTGGAACATACATCCTGCCAATGTGAACTTTCGAGAGAGACTGAGATTGGCTTATCAACAGCCAATCAGGAGAGTCGTAAGGGACTGGCCTAGACATCAGATGCACGGGTGATGTGAATCTACTATACTGACGTTCTTCTAATAAAGCTACTAGGTATCACTATACCACTTAATTTTGAAAGATCATTTCTTGTACTAAGAAGAAATTACGTATCCTGATATCACCTCTTAAAGGAAAAATATTCTGGCCCTTTGGCAATTACGATCTCATCAGCTTCTGTAAGTCTGACTTTGTTCATTTCTTCATTTTCTTTTCTTGTGAGAAAACCCATATACCCACGCTCAGTAGATATGGTAGATTTCCACAATTTTAAATACTGGTAAGTCATATGCTTGTTTGTATTGTGTTTTTACGTTGCGTGGAACCAGTGGTTATTGACTTCCGAACCACGGCGAGAGTGAACTTGTATCACCAGAAATACACTTCTCTCAACCCTCAATTGAATGCCCGAGAATCGAACTCGCGGCCACCGAGTTGGAAGGTCAAGACCATACCGATCATGGCACTGAGGCGCTGCCAAGTCATTTGACCTAGTCTGTACTTCGGCAAGATTCTTGAGGAATTCGTGTATGAACCTACTCCTGTACTAAGCCAGCTCGTCTTGAATCCTTCCAATTACTATTTAATTGCTTCGACTTCTACTAATCTTAGTATCTAAAACGTTTATGGAACCTTGGATCAACTCTCTTCAGTCAGATGGCCGATATCGTGTATGTTATGACAACAAATGAGGGTTATTTTTTTCCTATCTTTAATGTTAGTCTTCTTCCCTACGGTGCTTCGGAGAATCAAATGTTGTCACATCTGATATCTAAGGAATTTGGCATTCTGGCATAAGGCTCTGTTAGGCAAACTTCCTGATGCTAATCCTTCCTTCTGCAAGGTTATATATATATGTGTTTTTTCTACCCGTTTCATTGCCATTATTCCATAGAACGTTTGTATGGTGTATGGTTTCTACGTTGCATGGAACTAGTGGTTATTCAGCAACGGGACCAACGGCTTGACGTGACTTCCAAACCACGTCGACAGTGAACTTCTATCACCAGAAATACACATCTCTCAATCCTGGCCAAAACCAAACCGACCACGCCACTGAGGCGCTGATATTTATACCTTTCCTATTTCTGGTTACATAGGACGGAGTCCAGCTTCATCATTTTCTTATTTCGCCTCTTCATCACTGACAGTCTCTCCAGTCTTCCTCCTCTGTCCATGATTTTTATTTAATCTAACTCTCCATATTTCATCAGCATCCATTCTAAAATTACATATTCCTTCCTTCTGTAACTCCGAACTTGCGATCATACCTGAATGGGGAACCTGTAACGTTGTGAAATTCAAATGGTCCAAGTCAGCTTTTACCCATTTCTCTGCCGCCTCTCCAGACCATTCGTCCAAATTGCGGTATGAAAATGTAATCGAACCTCTCACGTCTTTCTGCGTTTTGGTTTGTTTGTTTGTATGGTGTTTTTACGTTGCATGGAACCAGTGGTTATTCAGCGACGGGACCAACGGCTTTATACGTGACTTCCAAACCACGTCGAGAATGTCGAACTTCTATCACCAGAAATAAACATCTCTGACCACTCAGTGGAATGCCCGAGAACCGAACTTGCGGCCACCGAGGTGGCAGCAGGCCAAGACCATACCGATCACGGCACTGAGGCGTTTTTTCGGCATTTTGGGCGTTCAGATTTCGCATTGTCAAAAAAGCTGCCGTGATATCACTGCTTCATCCCTGCCGATTCGATGAATGTCAAAGCTCGTACATATATATGCTAATAACTTTTATATATAAATATATGTGACACTTCAGTAACTGTTCCCCATATCTCATGGGAAGGATTCCTCCTGCCAAATTTGCACAGAGGAAATTGGTAATCCCAGGATGTGGGTTCATATTCTTTCCTGATTTACACCAAGCTTTCTAACCCTCTTCCTACCTACTGGCACCTGCACTTTATAAGTGTTGTTCTGTTTTTGAAGCTCATACTCATGCACGAACGCTTAAAAATATATGAGTTTTTAGCGCGCGCTGAAAACCCTCCTGATCCCCTGCCTAACCCATCCACGACAGACAAACAGGTTTGTAGGAGGACGGTGGCTGTGTCATGTCTCCCCTACACTCCCAATCTCAGATGTTATTACTATTGAAAGAAAAAACACAATCACATGAGTCAATAAAATGGGAAAGTAAATACACTATAGTATACATTTTGTTATTCAAAATATATACAGCAGAAAGCTTTCGATAACCTGCACGGCCTTGACTGACAAAAAGGATCGTGCAGGTCATCTAAAGCTCTCTGCTGCATTATTTAATAACAAAACTAAACAGGAATACTACTGGGGATTTACTTTCCCACATTATTATTATTATCATTGTCAAGGAGCAATCATACTTACAAGCAAAGCCAGAAATGGATCAGAATAAAAATTAACATCAAGTTATTCTACGTAAAAACACGGAATCATATTAACAAGAAGCCCTTTTCCCTTTGAGGAAACAGCACCATTAGTTTTAAGTTGTGAATAATAGCACCAACGCCTGCCCTAGGATATCCATGGATGTGCCACACCCTCCCTCATCCAATTCGCTAGTAATGATATTACCACCGGCATAACATGTCAGCTTTTAAATATGTACACACATATATATAACTGAAAACAACAGCTATTTGTCTAACCCATTGTTTTTGAGGTCGCTAAGATGAATAGTGATACTCCTGATGTCCTTTAAGTCTAAAGTTCAACCCCAATAGGAAGGCAGGGAGGTTGAGAAGGGGTTTGACATGTAAAAATAACCTAAAACGACAGATATTAATGTCTAATTTATAGTTTTCAAGGTCGCTGAGATAAGTAATGACACTTCCAAAGTCCTTCAAGTCTAAGTTTAGCCCCGACAGAAAGGCAGGTGAGACGGGGGTGACACCTAAAAATAACCGAAAACTACAGATATTAGTCTAATCCATATCTTTTGAGGTTCCTTAGATGAATAGTGATATTCCCAAAGCCCTTTAAGTCCAAGTTCAGCCCCGATACGAAGGGAGATGAGAGAGTACAAAATAAAGCATAAAAAATTATGTCTATTTGTGTAATCCATAGTTTTTTAAATTGCTGGGATAAAAAGAGACAATCCCGGTGCCCTTCAAGTCAAAGTTCAGCCCCAATAGGAATAACGGTGAGAGGTAGTGAAATATAAAATGTCAAAAATGCTGGGCAATGTAACTGAAGCAACTATCTTAAAAGGAAATGGAGAGAGAGAGAGAGAGAGAGAGAGAGAGAGAGAGAGAGAGAGAGAGAGAGAGAGAGAGAGAGAGAGAGTTTATCGGTTGTAATCCAGAGTTTTCCTGGGCAGTGCTGGGTTGGTCAGCTAGTTTATATATAGATGTAGTATCGCTACTAGAAAAATGTATGAGGGACAGGAGTGTGGCTAGCACCCAAAAACAAATGTAACATTGCTCAGTTGCCACATATAGCAGCACAGATGCTCCAGTAAACAATATATATATATAGAGATAGATAGTTTAGATAGATATAGGTATATATATATAATATATATAATATATATATATATATATATATATATATATATATATATATGGGTGTGTGTATCAAGTGTGAGTTATACCATTCGTCAATCTTTTGCCAACTAATACCTCTTGAAGGGTCCATGTTTTCTGAAAGGAAGTTCGGTCGAGAATTAACGCCAACTCTTCATAATAAAAGAATATAAAACCAAACCAATGTTTTAGGTTAAACATCGACAAAATGCACGGGCTAAGGGAAATATCAAAGCGCAGCTGAATTCCTCTTAAATGCCAAAAACTTTTGCTCTAACTTTTGCAATCTTACAAGAACGCCTTCCGATAGTGACTATAAGGCTTCTGCCAAAATCGTGCTTTGAAGTAAGAGGATTTACGACTGGATGTCGTACGGTCGTCTTCGTCGCCTCTGACAGATGAGTCTCTCTCTCTCTCTAGGTCTAGAGCGACTTGAAGAAAGCGGAAGATCTTAATCATCTGCAGATTCCCAAGGAACTAAGACTTCCCTTGTACTAAACTCTTGAGAAGCAACATCTCTCTCTGGGAAAAAGACACTAGTTCTTCATTTGTTATATGTAATATGACATTTCCGTACTTGGATATTGAAAGTAGAGGATGCATTGTCGGGTTTAACAAAGAGGATCGCTAATAGCGATTGCTTTCGGCTTAAAAGGTGTTTAGATATTTTCTTTCGATCGTAATGTCTTGCGAGTTTTCTAGGCACAGGATTATTATTGTCTTCTTCTACAATAATAATAATAATAATAATAATAATAAGGCAGTGGACTTGCCTTGCACACTTCTGCAGAAAGGAATAGGAAGAGCAGAACACTGATAAAAAAAAAAAAAGGACTAATGAAACTAACAAACAAAGCAAACTGCGCTCAGCTGCACTTTCAAAACAAAAGAAATCTACAATCAAGGCTGCAGGGAGGGGTAAAGTGAAGGGTGACCAAAAACCGAGGTCTTATAATAATGGTTATATGACAGCCCCCAAAACAAAACATAATAAAACAATGTAACATGACTCAGTTGACACAAATAGCAACACAAGTACTAATACTACTCCGGTGAACAAAACAAAGCCCACAGCGGATAATATATATATATATATATATATATATATATATATATATATATAATATATATATATATATATATAAGAAGCCCTCTTCGTTCTTCAGTAAAATTGTGGAAATCGCTTCAGAAAAACGAAGATCACACTTTAGCCATAAGGCAGCTAAAGCGGAAGGGAATGGACTCATGAAATATTGCTTTAGTATACGAACTTTAGCATAAGAACTCGAAAAGTTTTGATTAGTTTGAAACGGCAGACAAATATTAGGTAACAAAATAAATAAATAAATAAATAACTTAAAGGCTCCTGGCTCCAACAAGCGCTCGTGAACTGCAGACTACATACATGCTCCTGTCACCTCCCAGTTTTGACGATTGTCCAATGACTTGTGTAACGAAGCACCTTCGAAACACGAGCTTATCAAATAATGCAAGCCTTCATATGATTTTTCTTGTAAAAATATGCAATTTACGTTCCTTTTGAACAATACATTTCCTGTGACAAAACAACAAAGCCAGTAGCCATCATTCCGATGAGTTTCGTTTTGGGATGAAAGAGTCATATATTACCGATCATCCGTGGGGCAAAATGATCCCAGTCGTTCACTCAGACTTGTCCTCTAATTTCCTGAACACAACTTTCCAGAAATATCAACCAGCCTCCGCGTCGTATCGACATCCATCTGTGAGAATCACGTCAACCCTCCAAGCGGTTACTACACCAACCGTTAAGATTACCACAAGTCAAAGCCAGTGGCATCTCCGAGCTAGTTCTTGAAACCCTGTTATTCTTTCCTCCGTGTTAACAGCCAGAGGGTAAGGGTATACAGTGTGTGTTAGTGGGGAGGGGGAGGGGGTGGCATTCGAGCAGCAGCTGGGCCAACCGTCACGACGTGGTAGGCACTATCGGGTTCAGCTAATTATAAACTATGGTACGCAAACCTTCAAACTCTTGTGTACATGTTCAATGCCATAATTACCAAATGACACGTATTGCGTCTCATTATGAGGTCATGCGTCTCATTATTATCTATTTTATTTAAATCAGTTGTGTTCTGATCGTATTCTGAAGTTTCGTTTTTAGTATTATTATTATAATTATTATTCCCGTGATGTAAAATAGTACGTGCTGGTGCGGTTAATGAAACTGTATGAGGAACTTTCATACCACATCGTGAATTCATTATTCTTCAATTGTCAGGCAAAATTCATTATTCTTCAATTATCAGACAGACTGTAGTACCACCAATACAACGGAAAAAGTACGTCTAGTGATAGTACGTAGACGGTCGTAAAGTATTAGGTCCAGCAACGCTTACGAGAATTTTATTATCGCTCTAAAAATTTATTCTGGGCAGGTTAGTTATAAGCTACATTACAAAACGTTTGCAAACGATCACCAACGCATAGGATACAAGAGATCACGGAAATGGTAGGCTACAGATACGAAACTATCAGGATACATTCATTTGTGTTTAGGTATTGTCGAAACGTAGCCTACCCATTTTCTTGAGTGCTTCATATTTTCATAATCCCTCCTCACCAACCTGTTTTTCGGGAGCAGTGAATGATCACATCAAAATAAAAGCAAGAAACAAACGAAGACCAATACAATGTCCATAGAGCAGTTAGCAACTAAAGGTCGATAACTTTCAACGATTGTCGTCAGTTAATTGATGAACTTCTCGTTGAAATCGTCAACGATTTTTCCGCATAAAAAAGATTATTTAGTTTATTATTCTTTCCTTAGCTCGTATTCACGCCCCCTGGCGTCGCTTATTAGTATGGACGAAAATAAAATCGGTTTCTTTATATAACTCACAGTTGAGCCATCCTACAAAACTGTCTCGCAGTTACAGAAACTGTTCTCGATACAATCAATCTCTACCGAAGGTAAACAGAACATGTGTATGTAGAAAATGTAGTACTACGAAAAAACTGAATAGAAAGAGAATTACTTTAATCAACAGAAATTTCACTGTCATTAGCTTTTGGAGTCGTAGATAGGGGCGAAGGAAGAAAATGCGCTTTTATCTTCTTGCAGATAAAATGCTTGAAGAAAGTCTATCAAGAAGTTATTGATAGTATAAAGCAAGAGAATTTTTTTTTTTTTTTTTTTGAAAAGTCATCCACCATTACGAGTTTTTTTTTTTTCTTGTTTTTCCTGAACAGACAACGGTTGAAGGCTGAGTAGGGATGATGAAAATCCATGAAAATCCAGAAGCAATAGTTTTCTGTACAGCGTTAACGCCACCGAAAACAGACCTCTGTCTTTCGGTGGTCTCGGTATAATGCTGTAGGTATCACGGCCAATGAAACTTTCAGCCAAGGCCCGCTTGTGGCCTGTCCTACAGCGTTGCCAGACGAACGATAATGTCTAACTTTAACCTTAAATAAAATACAAACTGCTGAGGCTAGAGAGCTGCAATCAGGTATGTTTGATGATTAGAGGGTGGTTGATAAACATACCAATTTGCAGCCCTCTAGCCTCGGTAGTTTATTTAAGATCTGAGGGCGGACACAAAAAGTGTAGACGGACAGGCAGTCATCTCAGTTTTCTTTTACATAATTAAAAAGCCGAGAATTAACGCCACTACCTCAAGAAATTAAAGACCTAGCGTTTAACAGAAGCTTGCAACACACATTAGGGGACCAGTGCAAGTGGAAATGGGACAGAATATGGCTCCTTAAGTCAACAAAGTCAATACCAAAAACATCAGCAAACTTTTTTTCTATTCTGCAAAGTCGCCACTGAAGCAAAGGCAAACTAAACATTTTATAAACAAGAGGTGGACAATGTGCTTTGGGCAGCAAGAAGCCAAAGCAGATTCACATCAACTGTGCATCTGATGTCTAGGCCAGTCCCTTAAGACACTCCTGATTGGCTGTTGATAAGCAAATCACAGGGCTGGAATCTCAGTCTCTCTCGAGAGAGTTCACATATGTGAACTCTTTCGAGAGACTGAGAGTTTCCAACCCTGTGATTGGCATATCAACAGCCAATCAGGAGCATCGTAAGGGACTGGCCTAGACATCAGATGCACGGTTGATGTGAATCTACTATAGTCATTGTTTCAATGAGAGAGAGCGAAGTAAGGCATGAGGATTTTGTCTAAATGAGAGTGAAAATGGAACAGGCATTGGATCTGTCATCAATTAAAAGAGGGATGGCCCATAGATATGGAGGAAGAGATTGGACAGTCATGTGACTATTGCATGCAAGTATGCGCCACTACTATGTTGATTCCTAGAAATGGCTGCTCAGTGACTGTACAGACCAGCAGAAACAGAACAACCTCTAGCATCCAGTGCTAGGCCACTAACTGTTTTACATACGATAACAGGTTCACAAAAGAACAGGGGATCACATTTCACTAGTGTCATTTTCATTCATTAAAATCATGATATAACTGTGTTGAAACAAGCACATACAAGTAACTTGCAGTCAACTACATGCTTGCTTTTTGAGGTCATAAAATAATGATAGTTGTAATAAGCTTTTTATTAAAGCCCCTTTGACATTAAATTCATATAGCCTATAATAAATTCTCATGTATGGTTACCCCCAGTCCATATAACCATGGTTAAGCCTGACAATTTTCTCTACTACTAATACTACAGATTACATACTACCTTGAGGCCTAGCTCTACGTAGGCCTGCTGCAGTTTCAAGTGTTAATAAAGTGTTATAATTTCACCTACCATTTTATCAGTAAGTTCTCAAACCTCCTGGTATGCAGAGGATTCAGCTGCCAAAAGGTGCCTGTCCCACTGAATTTGATCTGCTACAACACTTAAAGGTAGTATTCTTCAATTTTATCCTTATCATTTTCACTATAAAGGTTACTTCAAATTCATACTACATTCTAACATGGGCGTTCCTGGACATTTTGGGGCTGGGGGGGGCACAGTCCCACTTGGGGCCCCTCTTATGGGATAGGACCATGGTAGGCAAGCAAAGCGAGCCAAAGCAGCGGAGGGTTCAAGGAAATTCTTAGAATATGAGCAATTGTAGGATCATTTAAAAGGCACTTGTAAATACAAATTTCAGACTTAGCTATATATATTATTCATAATTCTCTCCCTCTCCCACACATGACACTGACACCTCTTGCCCAAATTCCATTACCCAGAGCTGGCCCAAGCACCCTTCAAATGGCGCCACCACCCCCTTGGGTTAAGCAGAAGGCCAGATTCATTGAATCATTTGAATTTGTATTATCTGTGCATATTAGGACCCCTATAAGCAGTAATCAATTGCCTTAGATTGGCCCTCCCCTTAGCCCAGTCAATGTTACCCATCCTCCACTGATCTGTATGAAAAGGTCTATAATGGGCTCTACAATTGGAAGGGGCCCCCTGGAGAGCCTTATTTCTTTTACATAAAATTTTTGTTACTTTTTTGTTCTTTTATACTGGGCCCCAAACTTTTGAGTCCAAATATAAATTGGGCCCATGACCATTTTGGGGCCACTGGATTTAGCTTGTCCTGTCATAGCAGCAATGATTAAATTTCGCATTTTGGGGCCCGGGGGAATTTCAAACAGCTTCCCTTCCGCCAGCCCCCTTCAGGAATGCCACTGCATTATAGTTTTAAAAGTACACCTTACAAACTAGCTAGTCTACCAGGGTTGATCATCAAATAACCAAGGGTAGCCTACCATAGCCTAACCTTAGCTTAGCAAGCCTAACTTAGTGTAACCTTTGGGAATGCTCATTTCTTTATCTGTCCCTCTGCACAAACTATGAAACCCTAGAGCAGTGGTTCCTAAAATTGACCACACCAAGGACCCCCAGATATGATGAGTCCCAGCCGAGGACACCAGCCAATCAAAATCATTACCATACCGAGAGACCCGGTATAATGAATGTATTTTGAATATTTTCCATATTTTTATTGCTTAAGATTCAATACTAAGTGAAATGGGTGAAAACAGCCACAATACTAAGATGAGCAGAAATTTACTTCTTTAACCATCATTTTGACATCATTTTCACACAATGCAAATTATTATTGGTTAATATGTGTTTACAGTTCATTGTAACTTTAATACTAAATATTCATGACAACTCTGATTTTGTTTTGTCAACTAGCAGTACTTCACTACTGAGAAACTATCACTTTTTGCCTTTGTAGCAACATAGACAATGACACTAACCTATAATGTGAAACTGCAGCACCCAGACAGATGGGAATGCCAGATCCTACTGGACTTGGAGGGGCTGGGGCAAATCACAACTCGTGATAGTGACTGTTTGGGTGGCTTGATATAAAAATAATGATGTAATAAAGATGTACTAGCTGGCTACTTGCACACCAAAGTATCAATAACACCGAAACTAGGATGGCAGAGAATCAGTGGTGCATATTTTTATTGTACATATATATATATTTTTCTGGAGTTTATCAAATATCAATTTTTTCATGTGTCGCAGGCTCCCTAGGGCCATCTCCTGGACCCCAGTTTGGAACAACTGCCCTAAAGTATACTTCAAATTCATACTACAATCAGCTTTAAAAGTACACCTTACCAACTAGCTAGTCTACCAGGGTTGATCATCAAATAAACAAGGGTAGCCTACCAAAGCCTAACCTAAGCTTAGCAAAGGTAGCCTAACTTTGCGTAACCTTCAGGAATGCTGATTTTTTAATCTGTCCCTCTGCACAGACTATGAAATACAGCTCAAGTCTTGGCTAGTTCTGAAAGTCTAAGTTATTCTTACAAGCTAGCTTAGCTTAGATTGTACAATGTAAATAAGTATATTGAATTATGGGTCCGTGTGAGTGTGGCATGTTACATAGCTTTATACATGTACCTCCTGGTAATAATCCCACTTAAAGCTGTAAAAATAGCTTCTATGTCATAGCTCCAGTGCTTTGACCTGGTTCTGTACAGTATGTACAATGTATTCTCCCCTAAATCACAACTGTATGAAAATGAATTAATGCAGATTATAATCACATGTACATATATTAATTAGGTAAAGTTTTCCTTATAAGATCTGTGAGTAGCCTAGTAGGTTCAAATATGCCTTAAAAATGTAGGCAGGTCAGTGTAAGAAGCCTGTTGTTAATAATATGTGACATGTGAGATTCAGGACTGATTTTTGTCAAATTTGTGTTCAAGATTTCCTGACAAGTACAAAGAGCGAGACCGCTCCCCTACTTAGGTTAGAAACTGCAATAGGGACAAAGAGCCAAATGATGGATCACACATATACAGCAAGCATTTTCTACCAATGAACATTTCAAAACCTAAGGGTATGCATGACCTTAAGTTTCTGCAACAGGTTTAAGAGGCAGCAATGTGGCTACCAAAGCAGATTTAGTCTAATAAGTAGTAACCAGAAGGAGCAACCCAGCATATACGTACATCAATACTGGTAACAGTAAGATTTATACAGCCCTGCAAACTACAGTAAGTTTTAAAATCCCATAAAATGATTGTAGAGACTATTGATTATTTGCTGTTAGGTATCAAGCTATTAAACCTAGGCTATTAATAATATTATTGCGCCTATGGATGAAGTTTATGTGGGATCACAGCATTAGAGATAATTATCTTAGCCTAATGTTGTCAAATTGTACCGCCTGTCAGTTTGACTCATGAATAAAGAACGATAATATTTCGTTCTACATCTAGAGTAAAACTGTAAATTTATGGTGGAAAGAAAGGAACATGATGTTGGCAAATTGGCCACAAAATTAAATATTTTCATTTCTGCATACAGAACATACTGTATCTAGTAAATGGTGTATAAGTCATTTGACAGGCTTGCAGGGAAGCCGAGAAAACACGTTTTAAAGAGTACATGGTTTCACATTAGACTGTATAAGTTGTGTCAACATATAGCAATGGCGCCAGGCAATGCACATCACAAACTAAATTGGCTATAGACTGTCCAATCTCTTCCTCTACTATATCTATGGGATGGCCTCCATGAGGTCAAATAATTAATCAGACACTCACTCTCTCTCTCTCTCTCTCTGTACAAGAAAAATTACATAAATTTGAAATAGGCCTACAACGCTCATAGTCTCAACGTGATATTAATCAGGAAAAAAATCAAAGCTTATTATCCGATTAAATAAATTATTGGTAATTCTAGGCAATAACTCCGCACGAACTGCAAGGAAGGGTCCCATGAATACGACAGCCACTGGTGATTGCAGCATCAAATGCATTTCGCCGTGTTTAGTACTGGCCCTTGTGGGTTAATTACAGTCGACCCCCCAAAAAATAATGGTAAATTCTTAATAAGCAACCGAACTACTATAGGAAACTGTAATTTCCAAAGCAATACCCGACGCGGAGTTATTACCTACGTCTACCAAATTAACAGTCCATACAGAAAAGATAATTTAAACTATTAATAGTCCATACAGAAAAGATAATTTAAACTAACTTATAAAATGAAATGTTAATTTATGACCCCTGTTTCGTATTAATGAGAAAATCTTAACTTTAAAGTCTTTGACAGCTTATGGTAAGAGAACGCAATGAATTGTTAACATCAACTCTTTTCCGTAGTTAGCCTAACCATAGGCTAAAGGCACTTATAAAAGCTAAGTTAAAGGCCAACGAGAGTTTTAATCAAACACGAGCCTTTCCTAAAAAACAAGTAGTATAAAAACAAAGCCTTTTGTACCATTAATATAGGAACAAATAAAAGATTTTAGGTGAATCAATCCCGTCTCGGAAAGGTAGGCCTAGGACCTGGTCTAGTCTAGGCTCAGCCGAGATATGTTATCAAGTAACCAAAAGACAGATCGTACGTGGATCAACCACGACAATAAATGGCTGCCTATGCACATTTCACAATCTAAAAGATCCCAATTTATGCCCAAACAGGCAGAGATCGTCGAGTTAAACCAACAAACCAAAAGATTATCCAAACCTGTCCCGAAAACTTAGGCCTAGGTTCAACCTTTGAACCAATAGACACGCCATAATCGGATTATTATTATACAATAACGACAAATAAATGGCTGCCTATATACACTCTACAATATAAATAACTTGAATTTAACGTTTTTCACACAAAAATGCTGTTGAATGAACGTGTCCGGATCTTTACATCGTCACCATCGGACCAAACGATGGTTTCAATGACGCCATTTTGATATTATAAGACTCGTTGATTTATCTTCAAATAAATATCAATTACAGCCTTCGAGTATTCTAAAAAAAAAAAAAAAAACACTCACCGACACGAATTATGCTTCCGAGTTCGATATTTTCACACGAAATCAGCAGGACGACCGGAAGTATACACACACACACACACACACTACAAGAGACACACTATGAAGAAAGATGTCACATCGTACATCTGGCGTGTCACCAAGTTCTACCACCATCACCTTTTGGAAAAAGTCAGTCGTTTAATTTTGAAATTACTTTGTTTAATCATTACTTACATTTTCATGTTATTTGATTTATATATTTGTTATATATTAAAACTTTCACTCTTAATTCTTCTATTTTTTCTATCAAATTCGTCGTTTAATCAGTTTACCTGGAGGCTTTGTAATTTAACTATAACACCCTCTCGGCTTTGATCAAGAAGGTGGTATATTCATATTTGACCTGTGACTCCAGGTATGACCTTGACCCTTTTGCATCTAGCCCATATAATGCCGAATCCTCATCACCCGTTCATTACATATAAAAAGTATGAAGTCGTTGCTCTCAAAGTCAATTGAAACTTTTAGGGTTAAATGAAGCTTTAACCCGAATAACTGGACGGAATAGTAGATGGGTCAGTTCCCGAGTGTTCCCAGAGAGTAATATATACTATATATAATACATATATGTATATTAATGTACTACATGGTGTAATGATACATGCATGTATAATTTCTATCACGGGAGTCCTAACCAAATACAAAACAGAAGAGAGCAGTATCACTGCAGTTCTACGCATTTTGGAGTTATTGTTTTTTTTTTTTTTTTTTTTTTTTTTATTCTGCTATAACATTATCATCCAACTGCGCGAGAGGATGCCATCCATTCCAACATTTTCTTAATTCTTCCTAACGTCACGGGCAAGTACCTTTAGTGTCAACATTCGGTTAAGAGAGGCAGGAAACAGCCAATGCGACTTCGCAATATGGAACAGGTAACCTTGACGTTAATGAAGACCCAATTTGCTGTTGCGCCCTGTGTAGTACAATTTAGAGAAAGGTGGTAAGAGTCGCTCTAAATGCAAGAAAAACAAGAGCGGAAACAGGGACGCTAAGGTGCTTCATCACCAAGAAAGGAGGCGGGATGAATGTCGTATCATTTTGGCAACAACGCTTAAAGTCAGCAAGTGTCCGTGGAGGAGGAGCCGCGGAGGAACTGAGGACGTGAGGAGGACGATTTAGTTGCCATGTTCCCACGAAAGAAGGAAACAGAGCAAGATAAAGGGGACAGAACACCGAATGTAAGTTCTAGATGCAATTATTAAAAATACTGTCCGCCAGAGTTTGAGAAGGAAAAAGAGTAGGAACAGAATAGCAGATAAGATAACATTTCAAAAATGTATACAACACAAGATAAGGAACTGTCTTCGCGGAATTAGAGCCTGTCATCTGTTATATATAACAACAAACACACACACACACACACACATATATATATTATATATATATATATATATATATATATATATATATAAATACATTACATATGTATACTTGACTGTGAAATATTTTCCGTTAAAACAGAACTGCGTTTAATAAAAGGAGCCTATAAAAACGCCAAAATGTAGATTAAGGAGAAATTGTCTACTTGTTCTACGTCATACACACACACACACACATATGTATATGTATGTATGTGTGTATGTATAGAATTTACTGGTCACTTTTTATTCAGAGAAGTATATTATTTTAATAACCCAAAAGCTCTCTTAACACCTCGGATTCCTTCACAAATTTTAGGTACGCATGTAACTGCAAAGATTGAGATCCAAACGAAGAACATATAGAGAAATTCTGTCACCCCGGTCGCATATTTCCCATGTCTGGAAGAGTTTAGGGATGGGGAAAATTAGGACCAATCAAAGCGCGTTGAGCTGACCATGACGTCACAAGCCACGCCTTTAAGCTACACTCGGTCTCATAGCCATTACTGCCAGTCACAATGCCGAAGAAAAACTTTCCCATTTCACAATTTACGGCTTGTATGACCTATGCATTTTAGTCAGAGATATATAAACATAATGCAACACTAATTCAATTAACTATATTCTTCAAATGAGATATACCCTGAAATATATTAAGCGTTATTGGCTTCTCTCTCTTGGTAATAGTACTCAGTGCCTCTTAATTCCTGCTCGCAAAGTCGATATTTACTGCATAAATAATATTTTCATTGTGAGTTACTAAATTATATCCTTGAAAATGCGTGTTTAATGCCATATAGAAAGAGTTGCAATAACACATGGCATGAATATAAAATATACAAGATGATAAAATTTATGGTATGGTAAAAATTATGGTATATGACTTGTAATTAGCACTACAAACTACAGACAGGAGGCCAAGAACTTCGCGGCACTTCGACTCCCATCAAGAATATTCGACTTTGAAGGTGACGATTCTAAAAGCATGGAACATGGAACGTTTTTCAGGCGTCACTGCTTGTTGTTTCCGGCTATAAAAAGGTATTATGCACAGAACTAAAATAATAATTGCCTTATGCTTAAAAGAAATGTGGAGGATACAGTTTCGATGACAAATTTATGCACCCCCTAGGGGGGGGTGGGGGGTGGGGCGGGTGATTAGCGCAGTCAGTACACCTCAGTAGGTGCAATGTAGGTTCTTCCAGCGTCCCCTCGGCGCCTAGCTGCGATTACTTTCATTCATTTTACTGTTACCTCTGTTCATATTCTCTTTCTTCCATCTTATTGTCCACCCTGGCTTTAATTAATACATTTTGAGTATTTGCATAAAATTTTCTGTTGAAAGAGTTGGATAAAAAGTGTCATCCATATTTACTTTAGAGCATATCGCAGTTCTAATAAATTTACGCAGCAATTCTGCTAAAAGTATTGCATACTAATGAAATACTCATTTTGATTCTTTGCACACAATGAATGACAAGTACGAAAGGTTTGCTAAGAATAATAAATAAATTAAATAATCGGGGTTTTCTTTTTACAGAATGAATTTTAAGCAAAACTCACGTAAGGGCTTGCTAAAAATATTGAGTACTGAATTATATTATCACTTTTTATTTGTTTGTACACAATGTATGAAAAGTAAAAATCAAAAGCAAAAAATTTTCAATCAAAACTTTTTATATACTTGTACACAATGAATGACAAGGACTAAACAGGTGAGGACATCTGGAAGGTTTTATGAAAACGGAATCCACCTCAAAAAGGCAATTTTTTACTACAGCTTATCAAATAAACCTTGAAAAACAATCGTATTCAGATTAGCTACTGACAGGATGAGTTTGTCACGCAACTACATTTGGTTACAGTAGGCTAACGTACATCGCCAAAACAACAAAACCGTAGGTTCTTTTAGGTTTCCTTAAGGGCACATTAGCTCTTGAAATAATTTAATGAATGAAGCTGATACTGTGTCCCTGAAAATAATAGTGCCCATATCAGTCTGCTTCCTGTTCATGGCCTAGTAATGATCAGTATATTGCTTTGATACAATGCCCAGTAATGTGCATTTCTATGGACATATTAGTGTAAGCCTACTCCCTCTCTTTATCTTCCCCTACAGACAGGTCAGATACCATCATTTTTTACCATCTTGTATATTGTTTGATTCATTCCATGAGTTATCGTAACTCTTTATAAATGGCTTTAAACATGAATTTTCATGTATATAATTCAGAAATTCACGATGTGAAAATATTATTTACCAAGAGGGAAAAGCCAATAACGCATAATATATTTCACGGTGTATCTCATTTGAAGAATATATTGTTCTTAAATTAGTGTTGCATTATTTTTAGGTATATCTGACTACAATTTATATGCCATACAAGCCGTAAACTGTGAAATTGAGAAGAAAGTATTTCTTGGGCATCGAGACTAGCGGCAGTAATGGATATGGGACTGAGGAGGGAGCTAAAAGGGCGTGGCTTGTGACGTCATGGTTCAGCTCCAAGCGCTTTGATTGGTCCTAATTTTCCCCATCCCTAAACTCTTCCAGACTTGGGAAATATGCCACCCGGGCAGGACTCGAACCAGCACTCAGAATATCAAACAGAGGTAATGTCATCCATGTGGTTCAAGTTACCTCATATTGATATCCCAGTTAATAGCCTAATCAACCATTTAGTACCATACATTAGTATATACTGTCACTAAAAACCTAAGTCTATACGTGCACCGAATAATCCAGTAGATTCTCTAGCTACGCACCGCCAGCACAGACTAAAACAAGACGAGCCATGAGCTAAAATAAGAGAGCTGGGCAAAACATATCGGTCTGTGGCAAAACCATTCCCGGACAAACGCAGTGACAGAAATCCCACTCGGTGGGTTCTCCATATTTCAGCCTAGAACGAATATCAGTGCATTAGACCGATTATTGGAACCTGCAGAATGACTGAAGGCGCACTCTCTCTCTCACTCTGTGTGTGTGTGTGCTATATGAGTGGATGAGAGAGAGTACTGCCACCCTCCCAACGCGGTGAGGAAACAGGTGTCGTGGTAGGAGGGCGGCAATATATATATATATATATATATATATATATATATATATATATATATATATATATATATATACACACACACACACACACACACACACACACACACACACACATATATATATATATATATATATACCTTTAATATTTTTCTCTTTTGTATTATATTACTGTCATTGATACTATCCTGTTGATATAAACCTCTTGATACAAACTTAAACTCATTGCGATTTTCTTAAATTAAAATAGTTACCATATTTGGACTCTGATAAGAATTCAGAGCAGAGTAGCTGAAATCAAAAAGATGTTTCATGGCATCTATTTTTATCAATTAAACGAGTCTGATTATTGCCTAGCCTTTTGGTTTTCTGAAAAGAAACCTATTGCGCCGGCTTTGTCTGTCCGTCCGTCTAATCACTAAACATACCAAATTGCAGCCCTCTAGCCTCAGTATTTTTATTTATATTAGTCGAGTTTAAAGTTTGTCATAATCGTGCGTTTGGCAGCGATATAGGCCTGGCCACCACCAAGCAGTGGTTAAAGTTTCATGTCCAGAAAACGCCGAAGA